>NC_058408.1:60034135-60226661 GCF_002201575.2 Neomonachus schauinslandi
CTCATGCTCTGTCTCTCTCTCCCAAGTAAATAAATCTTAAAAAAAAAAAAAAAGTCAGGTGCTTAACTGACTGCGCCACCGAGGCATCACTAAAACATATTTCTTAATATGAGTAGCATCTAAAAAAACATGTTTGCAAGCCCCTGACCTACATGATCTGGCTCATGCTCACTTCTCCAATCTTTTCTCACACCACATTCTGTCTTGTTTCACTGCAGCCCCACTGACCTTCATTCTAGTCCTAAATCAAGCAAACTCATCCTTGCTTCAGGACCTTTGCATATACTACTTCCTCTGCTTGGAATGATTTATCTTCAGATTTTTACATGGTTGGTTCTTTCTTATTATTGATCTCAATTCAAGAGTCAACCCCTAATAGGTGTCCTATCTAAAGTGATACCTTCCTTTCTGTGCTGTCTCCTGTGACTATCCCATCACCCTATTTAAGCCTCCTCTTGACACTAGCCATATCATCTTATCCATTCACTTATTTGTTTGTATCAATTTCCTCCTGTCTTTACTAGATTGTAAACCTCCATGAGTTCAGGGGTTAGTTATATCTGTCTGATTTACCACTGTGCCTTCAGGGTAAAGAATAGTGTTTATCATACAGAGAGTGCTCAATAAGTATTTGTTGAACAAATAAAGGAAACTGAAGACCAATTTTCTTCAATGGAGGCATAGCAAGTGAGATCTTTGGTCTCTCCTGGGCTTCTCAGGGCTCCATTTAGAGACGATGAAGCAGTGGGATTAGTATTCAAAACTCCTCCCTTTGGCTTTGTATTCAGTCCAAGAGGCCATTCATTTCAGCACGTTAAACTGTTAATTATGGGGCCTGCCTTCTCCTTCCATTATGTAGAAAGGATAAATACTTATTATTAAATAGTCATTTAATAGGCAGTGATTTTTTTCAGGGAAATCATTATTAAAATTGCACAAACACGTACATAAATAAAGCTATTTATTTAAAACTAGGACAGACTTTTTATTCACTCTCATGTGTACTACCTGCTTAGAATAAGGAGTCCTTTTTTCCTCTTCCTCCCAATTGATTTCCTAGCTCATGCCAACATGCACACCATTGCTATGAACAAAATAACTCTTTATTCTAGTGATTTACTTCCAAGACAGTGACTTTTTCTCTGGCATTACTGATTTAGTTAATATTATTTTAGGCACTAAGTAGTTTTATAACTCATCGGAGAGAAATAGCCAAATTGGCAATTTTATATAATATACATTGTATAAGCATTGTTTTTCCTGGATTTTCACTGAAAGGAGATGGAACATGGTTCATTAAAAATTGATAGGAGCAGGAGATGAAAAGTCAGTTATTTAGTATCCTGGTTCTAGCTCTAATCTTAACTAGCTGAAATGTTTGGATAAGTCACTTAAATTCCTTGAGCCTCACTTTTCTCATCTGTACAATAAGACACCAATTTAGGTTTAAAAAAAATCCTACTATTTATCGGGAGTTATTGTACTCCAAGAGCTATTTTAAATTGATCCTCAGTTAATCCTCACCAAAACCTTCTGAAGTAGGTTAAATTAATCCTCCCATTTTACCTATGAGGAAAAAGAGGCAGAGAGAATAAATAACACAGATAGTTACATGGGGGAGGTGGTTTGAACCTGGGTAGTCTGACTGCAGAACCCACACTCTTATTTACCTATGTTTCTACAGGATCTACATTCTTTTCCATCTCTAGGAGTTAAGTTTACAAGTTTTGAATCCTTGCATCTTATGTTAGCTTATTGTGTACTTGCCTCATTCATCCAGCAGATTGAAAACTCTTTAACTGTAGAGGCAATGCCCATGTTTGAATAATCAGGGGTAATTAGCTTAGGACCTTGCATGCAGTAGGATTCAATAGTTACTTTAAAAATTGTCAGTAATCGAGATGGATTCAGGCCACAATATTGAGATAAACTAGATTGACTAGATTTTTTCTAGTGCAGATCTCTCTCAAGAACTCCAGACCTGGTATAATGGTAAAAACTGATAACTTACTCTAAGAATACTTCAATATAGATAGTGCAATGTATGTGTGGAGTGGGTTGGCATCTGAAGCATCCAAATAAGGAATCCATAATCCAGGGATGGATAACTAACATTTGAAGCTAATCAAGGATCCATTCCAGCAGTGGCTTCATAACTGCTTCATATTATAACAGTGTACCCCAGAGGGCTCAATTAGATGCCAATGTTCAAAATAAAATTTTGTTTGTGAAGCAAGAAATGTACAAACTGTATTTTTGGCTGTAAAGATCCAGCAAGCCCAGCAGCCCATCCCTTTGAAGCATCACTCAAGGACTAGCCTTGACAGACCTGTGTCTCACCTCTTCACAAAGAATGCTCTCATCTGACTTGACCCTATAACTGACTGGTCCTACCAGACACAAAGTTTAAGATAGGTTTCATGTCTCTTGAACACCTACTGGGTAGTGCTTTGTATCTGAAGTTCAACATGTCCCAAACCACTGATCATCTTTGCAAGAACTTGCTCCTCCCTTTAAGGTTCTTTTACATACTCAGTGAATGTATCCACATTCACTCTGGTCTGAGCCAGAAATCTGGACATTACTGTTAACTTCTCCCATTCCCTCATCTCCCACATTCAACCAATTACCAAGTTCCATCAACTCTATCATCTAAATAACCTCTGATCATTTCTCTCCATCTCACAGGCACTTCTCAAATGAAAGCCAAATTCTTCTCTCTCCTGGGTTATTACAATGATCTTCTAACTGCTTTTTTCTGTCACCTGTCTTGCCCCTTTTACTTCCCTCTACTTTATTCTCTATACATCAGTGATTCATAAAATGGAAATCTATATTCTAATTATACTGTATTTACTCATTGTAAAAGGTGGGTGATATTCAAAACACCTATGTATAGACACCAACTAGTCAGAAAAAATGCCAACCCATTAACAATGAGAAACTGTTGTAAACACCACTTTGAATAAGCCAGGTTATTTGTGTGATCCCATCCCTATTAGTCTATAAACTCTGTGATGTTGTAGATTGGGCATGTCAGTGTCAACCTTTGTATCCTTAGCACCTAGCTTGATGTATAATTGGCTACTGTTGAACAAATGAAAGAATTCAATCAGCAAGACAATAGTTTCAACCTGGTTTCTAGAACCAATTCGCAATCTAAGTAGGGGGTAAGGAGTAGTGTGGATTTAAGTAACAGTGATATAACACTTTTAGGCTCAGTATTAAATCACACCTGCTGCTTTTATAGCCCTAATACTGAACCCCACATTCCCATCCTACTGTCTCATTATCTTGTCTCTTAGGGAAATTCTTCCCCCATCCAACCTTCACGCCCCAGTTTCCTTCTTAAGAGCTGGAGATATCCCAAACCTTAAGACTCAGACAGTTCACTGAAGCCTGCTGATTGACTTAGTGCCCAAATTCTCAATTGGTCTACCAAGGCCTAGTGAAGTCCAGCTCAACAAATGCTTATTGACAAACTCTTGGAATACAATGATGAAAAGAGAGCATACTCTCTTTCCCTTTAAGGAATCACTGTACATTGGTGGAAATGAATAGCAAGTGAGTCATTTAAGTAAAAAAGTGTTCTCCAACAGGAAGATTAAACTCAGTGTGCGGCCCTAAGGACACCGAAAACAAGTGGACGAGTTAGCATAAAAGAAGCCAAAGAAGGACCAATAAACAAATGCAGAGCTCTGTGGACTTCCTTAACCTCTTATTATTATTTAATACTATTTTTATTTCTATTACACTGAGCATTACACAATAGTCTCATCCTCCCAATACAAAGGGCCTCTAAGAGTCTCAATCCATCTCTAGTAAGTGTTAAGATAGAGACATAAATAGAAATGTTATGGGGCACACAAGAAGACAATCACATCAGTTAGGGCAGGGGAGGATAGGCTACAGAAGAGGAGAAGACATTTTATAGGAAGTGCAGTGTGAGCTAAGTGTTGCAGGACAAATGAACCAGGTGAAGGCTTGAGGAGCCGGGAGACACAGACAACCCCTTTGGGGAGATTCTTTCATCACATTTAATCAGATCTTCAATACTTCCTGCTAACCTAGACCATCATTCCTTGTCTCTCTGTTATCTATTCAATCTGCCACATTGAACCTTTCCTCATTGCCTACTGCTGAGTCTATACCACCTCTGAGGTTTATTTAGTTTTCAAGCCCCATCCTTGGCTGTGTCCCAACATTCATCTCACTGAGGCTGGTCTGCTCAGAGTTTCTATTTTGCTTTTCTGTCAATAATCACCTGCACTTCTTTTCTTCATTAAACAAATGTCAGCTTGCATCATCACTATCTTTGAAAACCTTATTCGAAATTCTCTTCCTTAAGGAATCTTTTGCAGTGGATAGAAGCATGCAATTGAAGGCCTCCTTCCTTCAATTTTTTTAAAAGTTTTTTTTTTTAATTTATTTAAGTAATCTCTACACCCAGTGTGGGGCTTGAATTCATGACCCTGGGATCAAGAATCACATGCTCTTCCAACTGAGCCAGCCAGGAGCCCCAGGCCTCCTTTATTTAGAATTGTGTACTCATAAATATATATTCAAAGACAATAGGTATCTGTATGGCCAATGATAATTAATGTCATTCAACCATGACTGTAAACTTGTCAGCTGAAGGTATTCAATCTCTCATCGCTTCAGATTGTCCTGTCATCATCTGGAATGCCTGGTACAGCACCTACACAGTATGGTCACAATGGCTCATAGAATCCTCACTTAGTTTTTACTTAGCCTTACTCCATCATAATTTCTCACCAACATTAGATTACTGGCAAAAATTTGATCAGAGTGAGCAGAGATGGAAATTACTTAAATCTCTTGATGGGATTTAATAGTTTTGAAGAATTAGAGCATTTCATATGGGAACAATATCAAAATAGATGACCTGAAATGAAAGCTGTTTCCCCCAGAATCTGCAGTTCCTGAATTGTCTCCTGAGGCTGCTAGTATTTTTTTCAGCTCTTTCTGAAAAGGAAAATAAACAAATGCAATCCACTTTTTCCTCAATCACTCTTTGCTCCCCTATGAATACACAGGCAATATTTTATAAAGGGTCTTTCTTAGACCACTGATTTTCTGAGATGTTCTAGAGAAAAGGCTTCTTTTAGAAATAACTTTGGGAAACATTGCATTGGATAGCCCTGGTTTGGATATGCACAATGAACACTAGCATGTTAAAGACTGTAGTATCTCAGTAAATTGTCTAGTTTTACTTTGTTAAACCCCTCATTTCACAAGTGTGAGAACAGATTTTCTCCCCCAACAATATCCCTATAAACACTACTGCATGGCGTATCAGAGTAGGAAATGCTGTCTATATTGTTCCCTCCATTAAATTCATAGGCTGACAGATAGGTGCTGTATAGTCTGAGGCATTTATTTTGACTTTATATAGAAGCTTAAAGCAGCAAATATCTTTTTGATGTCTGTTGCATTCAACCACAGAGCAGATAGGTCTTCAATGAGAAGTGTTTACTTGTATGACCTAGCGGAGTTTATCCCAACTTTTATAATTGTAGCAGTTACGGCTTGAATGCAAAAGAAGCAAAAATAAAAATAGAAATTCTAAGAAAGGAGAACACTAGCACTGAACCATAGTGCTGCAATCTAAGCAGACATTCCATTATTGGGTTGATAGTGAATACAAAGTGGATGTTCGATCACCATACACTCACTCGATACTCTCCTTTATAAAAAGTCTTCTTTCTGGCTTGGATTAGGGCCCAGCCAACTGCCAGGAGAACTGCAGGCTCCCACACAGAGATTCAGAGCAGAATTATAGGTTCTCAACATGGTTATCCCAGGAGGCAGGTGATTTAGTCAATAGGCCCCAAAGCAACTATTTTAAACATGGGACCTGTTCTCTCTAAAGGCACAGGATTTATTTATCTCGTAGCCATTTAAAACAGCCTGTTTTCACCTGACATTCTTTTCTTTTGATTCCATCCTCTAGTGCTAGAAGCAGCTTAAAATTAACAAATATCTAGAAAATTAATAGGATTTCAATGTTACTGCTTTATTGAGTTTCAGTAAAGCTGGTTATTAATCTTACTGTAAATTATTGCAAATATTCAAAATAGAAAAATAATCACTAGCAAGAAATCGTAGGTATAAAAACTCAGATGTTGATTCATGACAAACTTTAGTTTTTATGTCTTAGCACCCCAACTCAATTTAATATTCTTTTTCACTGAAGTCATGTACTGTCTTCCTATTTTCCAACATGGAGCAATTTCTTGCAATTATACTATTTATTCACCCATCCACTAGGCAAGTATTATTGACAGTTAGGCATTGCTCTGGTTTTATATTTGCAAATAATAGTGTATTATAATAAATGAAATCATTATTTGCTTTTGCAATCTAGGAAATATTTACCTATACTGAAGAATCTAAGAGATCTTATCAAAAGGCAACTGATACTTGAAGGAAATGAGATAAGGGGCGGGCTGTGCATTTTGTAGGTCAGTATTTTTCAAAGACATCTGTTTCAAAATCACGTGAAGTGTGTGTTTAAGATGCAGACTCATAGTCCCAAATCAGACTATCTGGGGTCATGGCCCAGGAATCTGCATTTCCAACCAGTACTCCCAGTGTTCTCTGTGCACCTAAAGTGTCATAGGAATCCTCCTCAAAAGGCCTGGGGGATGGAGCTCTGCATACACGCCCTTCAACAGGACTACCTCCACTCTTGAGTCTTTATTGGGGCTCCTGTGTGAAGGCTTAAAAAAAAATGGATTTCAGTGCTACAGCTTCTTTGAAAATCACTTCTTTTAAGTGTAACGTCAGCAAAAAGTCCTATCTATGAGACTCGAATTTGACCCACCATATTTTAAACATGGCAAAGTGGAGTAAGCATGGATTTTAGAATCAGAAAGATATAACTCCACTACTTACTAGTTGTGTATGCCTGACAAGTTAATTGATCTGTCTTGGTTTCCTCATCTATAAAACTGGGGCAACGGCATGGAATAATGACAAGATAGTTGTTCAGATTAAAAGATTGACAGATAAATACTTGGCCAAAGAGTTGGTTTACACCGGGAGCTCTCCAAATTTTAAGCCTCACCCTTCCCCAATTTTGCCAGCTTTTTATAGAGTAGCCATATAAAATTTCTTTTTAAATGCTCTCTGAAATTCTGTTCTTGAAGACATTGGCCTTTATGTTCATGAAACACCAAGTGTTAAATTTCTTATAGAATGAGGTACTAGGATTGAGTTCATTGTTTTGGTTAAACATGGTTTCTATTTAACATCATTAGGAATTATTTAAACCACCACATTTTCTTTTACCTTAAGTTACCACAAAGTTTGGATACAATATTAATACTCAGTAACAGAAACCCTTTTTACTCTCTCTAGATTGCTTATATTTATTTTTTAAAATATATTTATTCAACATCTTTTTAGCCATTCAGTAGATTTATTGAGAGGGCATATTGTCAAGTGGAAGAACTTGGGTGTAAATAAACCTCATTTCTTGGCTCAGTGATGTTGGATGAACTATTTCTTAGCCTCAAACTCCTGAAGTATTAAATTAGGCTAATAATAGTACCTCTCTCATAAAATTATTATGGGAATTAAATAAAACAAATCATATGGAGCACTTAGAATGCTATCTGGCAGTTTGGTATGCGCTCTAACAACGCTATTTAATATTATTTACCACACAAAGAGTAGTTACTGAAGATACATGGTAAAAGGCATGTAAACTACTTCAAAGCTTACATGAAAGTGTAAAAAATGCATATATTATAAACGAATAAGGTAGTAAATGATATTCTCCTTTATCTCATGCAAGAAACTCAACTACCACCTTGATATTGATCTTGATATCACTCTAGCTCTAACCCATTACCCAAGGAGGCATTCCTCATTTACCCTCCTTGAGATTGTCTATATGAGTGAATGGATGAGCAATCAGAAATGTATATGCATTAATCCATGTTCCATTGATCTGTGTTATCAAGATCAGTAGACCTCTGAAGCATCTAGTCCATTCTAGGATGGTCCCCACTCAAACGGATCACCCTGAAGAAAAGAAGGCACTTTCAGTTCTGGTTGTCTCTGTCTCCCTAGCATAAGAAATGCAAATGACGGAACTACACTCATAGGACTCTTCTGGTCAAGTGGTTAGCTTCTCTCTACCCACATTCCAGGTTCATTACTATTAAAAATCTCAATGTGAGATCTTGATTTAATATTTTCATTTAGCAATACTGTGCCCTCAACACATGGTTTTAAAGCCTTGTAAGGACCCTCATCTCTTCAGATGAGCCCAACTATCTACTTCTCTTCTCTTGCTCCTTAAATAATAATCACCATTACATCTGCGACCCACTTAAAGACACTCATGGGAGCTTTTAAACTATGGTATTTGACTGACTCAGGAACAGGAACACCATAATTAGAATTTATTTTATTGTGTGAACCACTATTGCAAGACTTCCTGACAGTTAAGGTGAAACTGAACTGCTTATTCCTTGCTTTTCTTGTTGTGGGAGAAAATAAGAATCTTTGGACAAAGTTGGTTGTTAAGGAGCCTCTGGGATCAGTGAAATAATCATCTGATTTGTGGTGGAAAGAGAAGAAATGTCTCCTTCCTGGACTGAAATACAGTGTGTCCAACTCTGCATGGCTTAGCATCAGAGGTTTGGGTTTTCCAAAGGGCTTAACTGCTAACTGCTGTGTGAAGTTGCTGTTGAGTGTTGTTACTCCTTAATGTTCCCTTTTCTGGTAAAATGCCACAATAGTTAAATGAACCTAAAGGAATGATCTCTATTATGTACTGGGGCTTGACTTAGTTGCATCCTCCTTTCTATTACAATGTTTTTGTGACACTGTATTATGATCACTGTGTATCTCTCTGTCCCCCCCTAGCTAGAAACTCTGTAAGCATAAGGATTACACTTGATTTAAATCTGTATTCCATGATCCTATTTTGACATTTAGTAGACCTTCAATCAATGTTTGTTAAATAAGCGGAGACTGCATGATGACCACTGAAAACTACCTTTCCAGGATTTTGAACTCCTACATCCCCAGTTAGTGAATATTTATGAAAAAACTGAGAAATGGGAATTTTTTTCTAAGAACAAGATCTGCAAATAGGTTAATGATTACAGAGATCACTATAATCAGAATAATAAAATTATACATTTTCTGTAACTAGTTTCTGGCCAATATTTTAGGTGCAAAGGTAACTGCTCCCATCTAAATGATCTAGACTGAGTAGAATGGACATGCTTAGTTAAGAAGATGGAATCATAAAAGTGAAGCCTCACACTGAAGTTTTTAGAAAAGCAACAGGATAGAATGCAGCAGGCTTGACAGCAACTCATGAGTTCTCCAGCAGCCCACAGCAGATGGAAGTTAATAAAGAAGCTAATGCAGTCTTCACAACACTAATTCAGTAGGTGGGTCAGAATTTTACCAGAGAGTATAAAGTTTATTTTGAGCTTTTGGATTCTATGTATATATTATATATACTAACTGAATACTATTTGTCAGTCTAATAATCTTTAAAGACCCATATGATAACCAAAGCTAAAGAAATGTGGGCACTGTGGACTTCATTTGACTTTTCTTCCTTATTCTGCTCCATGATCACCAATAACCGTACCTAACACATCCTGAGCATTTACCAACCAGCCAGATGAGACAGTAATATACTATGTGTATTCTTATGATAATTACTCTCACTCCCTTTTTGTGGATGAAGAAGCAGAAGCACTAAGTTAAAAGCATTATCACCTAATAGTGGGTACCTTGAAATACCGCCAGATGCTCCAAAGATACTCTAGTACCTCAGAGCAATAAAGAGTAATGGGAAAATCTGCTAATACCAATTACTAGTAGAACCACTTACATCTTGGTAAATATTCCTTATATGAATCAGTAAGAGAGAAGTAAAAGTATTACATGAACGGCCACCCTACTGAGGAAAAGAAATTATACACTGACATTGAATCTCTTTGGGGAAGAGGAGAGAATATAACACCTGTCCCATTCATCCAATTTTTCATATGTGGTTTTTTGTGTACTGCTGAAATGGTAAACCATCCATGAGGACATGGGTGAAAATGGTATCATGGGCTGTATAAAAATGCAAGAGAAACATACTTGAGTTTCTTGTTGACTTATTTCTGAGGTATGTGAAATTGTGCTAACCCAAGATACCCTTGATGTGGGTTCTTCTCCTGTGATTTACTTGGTCACTGCCATAACAGATAGGTGAATAGCTGCTACCCCAGAGAGTCCCTCCCCAGTCCATCAGCCAAACCTCACAGATAGCCAGCTTCCGGTTTGACCGTCAGATGTCTGTACAAGACCAATCATTACGTACTCTGAGTACTGCCCCACTGGTGTAAATGATAAATATGTTTCCTCAAGAGTAAATAACTTCTTTAATTAAAAACCATATGAAAATCAATTAAAATGTAATCACTGATGTAGGGACAGATTTGGCAGAAATTAACAAGAAGTGATTCTGACATAAAGTTATGGGTTTAGCATTACATATAAAATTATTTCACTGCATCATTCCTAGGTAGACCTGGGGAAATAAGCTGATTCCAGAAATGGGCAAAATGCTGTAGAATGTTAGTTACACAGTTAACTCAATACAAATGAAGCTGAAAAAAAAAAGTGCCCTTGATAGACCAGGACCAGGACCAGGATACTGGAGAATTACACTGAAATAAAAGTAGATGACAGGGGAAAAAAAATCAAATAGAATCTGTATTCTATTTCACATATTCACATATCATGAGTACCTGATATTTACTGGGTACATATATATTTGTATATTTGTATTTATATTTACATATTTATGTGTAATATCTATACACACATGCACACACACATATGATCATTTAATATTTATAACAACTTTATCAGAAAGGTGTTCTTACCTTCATTTTACTGATGAGAAAATTGAGTCTCAGATATACTATGCACTTTGCCCAGGGGCACACACGTTAGGCAGGTTTCAATGAGGCTTAGATGGCCTCCGTCTACCATAACACAGGGTCATCCAAAGAAGGACAGCATTCTCTCTGTTCACAGGGAGATTACCAGCAAACCTGCTCCCTGACCCCCAGCAGAACTGGAGAAGGCACTGAAGAGGGACTGTTACATCCAGAAAAGTGAACCAGAGAAGAAAGTTCACCAGGCACAGCTGAACTGGCCACTCTTATGAAAGGTAAATTGATCAGTTGCTTACTGATAATTTGAAATTTTATTCCGGACAGCCCAGTAATCCAAATAAACCTGTGGGATTCTCCACAGCTTGGCAGAATTATAAGAAAGACTCCAGCCAAGAAGTCATTAGAGTAAGCCAAACAAAATCAATTCGTTTATGATCTGTCACTTCTAGAAGCTGGAGAATTAGAGGTTTTCCAATGTTAGTCAAGCAACTGTCTTCGAACTCCTATGCAAAACCACTTTTTAAGTTCACCTTGACCTAAAGATGATCTCACAAAATGCTTTACCAAGCTGAGGAAACGCTGCTTTCCACACAGATGTGAGTGGCATAAGACGATGCCTTCTTGGGCCTTGGTAAGGACCATGTCAGGCCTGCAAAGGACGGCCTACTATGCGCTGAGCTGCCCACTGGGAAGCAGGCACAGGCGCAAGCCCAGACAACACGCAAGGGGAGTTGGGAAGGGGGTATTTACATTAGGCACGGAATTTGGCAAGTCGCTGCAGGAAAATATTATGTGAACAGCCCAATGGGAGTCCACAATTGTGTGACTGGCCATCAAGGACAATGTGGGATGCTCTCTGTTTAGAGGAGAAAATGGGAGAGAATCCATCATATCCACATAACTCAGAGGGAAAAGTGATGGGCGTAAAAATTCCCACTTTTCTCAAAAACGTTGACAAGAGCTTTGGGTTTCCATTAGGTGCACTTTCTGTGAAAACTGAGTAAAGAGAGCTTGATTGCCATCCTTTTACTGATATTTATTTACTAAACATGTATTCTCTAGCTATCTTGGTGGCAGGTAGCATTTTCTATAAAAACCTGGCATCCAGAACTACTTTCAGTCTTCTAGCTCTGAGGAATTTCAGCTTAGTTTGTAGCTGAAGGAACATACTCTGCAATTCTACTTTCCTATTTCCCTTTCTAGGTGAGTGGTTTTGGACTGGACTGACTGCATCATAGGTAACAGGGTATTTCTCAGAGCCAGCATGCCTTCCCAGATATTTTGAAAATCATCACAAATATGAAAAGATATCCATTCACCTTTCATAGCATTAATTTAGTAGGCCTTCTATGGTTTATGTTAGAAACTGGTCCTAAACAGAAGCCTGGTTTGGTCTAAGAGAAATATAGAATGTGGTTTAATTAATGAATTCCCCAGTTGCTCTTCTGCACCTGTTAGTTTGTTAGACCCATCCTAACAAAATACTACAGACCGGATGGCTTCAACAACAGAAATGTATTTTCTCCTGAGGCCTTTCCCCTTGTTTTGGAGATGGCCTCCTCACTATGTCCTCATGTGGACTTTTCCTTGCATACACCTATCCCTGGTGTTTCTGTGTGTATGTGTGTGTGTGTCTTAATCTCATTTTATAAAGATACCAGTTAGATTGGATGAGCGACCACCCTAAGGATCTCATTTTAACTTAACCACTGATTTCAAGGCCCTATCCGCAAACACACTAGAGGGTAGGATTTTAACCTATGAGTTTGGAGGAGATGCAATCATGCAAAACAGTGCCTTAGAGAACATGTATGAGATTAAGCATAAATATAACTAAGTAACCATATGTCAGGCTTATGTTCAAGTCTTATTTCCATATTCACTAGCAGTGTGCTTTTGGTCAAGAGAGTTTTGTCCTCCGTAGGACTGTTGAATCACAGACCTATACCTCTGAAACAAATAATATATTATATGTTAAAAAAAAAAAAAAGAAGATAGTAGGAAGGGAAAAATGAAGGGGGGGAAATCGGAGGGGAGATGAACCATGAGAGACTATGGACTCTGAGAAACAAACTGAGGGTTCTAGAGGGGAGGGGAGTAGGGGGATGGGTTAGCCTGGTGATGGGTATTAAAGAGGGCACATATTGAATGGAGCACTGGGTGTTATACGCAAACAATGAATCATGGAACACTGCATCAAAAACTTATGATGTGATGTATGGTGATTAAGATAACATAATAAAATAAAATTTAAAAAAAAGAGTTTTGTCTTCTGGTTTTCAGTTATTTTGCTATAAAATGGCAAAAAGGAAAATCAGCTGTGCTTCACTTGCTCATCTTTATGTGCTAAATTAATTTTAAGGTATAATTTTAAGGTACGTATTTTAAGTATGCATGAAAGCATGTTGAGCTACTTAAATTTCCATATATTCCTTAAGTTCCTTATCTGATTAAATGCACTAGACAAAGGCAAAAAAAAATTAATAATCAAAGGTCCAATCAAGAAATCTGGGACAGATGTTCAAGCATACATCCTCACTTTCACTCTCTAAAGTCAGTTAAATCCCATTTTGAAGTACGTCCAACCTTGGATGAACATGGAACTTGTGTACCTACCCCACTGAAGGCAAAAATAAAGGAGAGAGTATGGATGGAAAAGAAAGGAGGGAGAAATGAGGAAGGAAGGAAGCAAGGAAGGGAGGAAGGAAGGGAGGGAGGAAGATCTTTGTGTTGGAAATGAAGTGCTTGGGGTGCTTGGGTGTCTCAGTTGGTTAAGCATCTGCCTTCAGCTCAGGTCATGATCCGGGGGTCCTAGGATTAAGCTTCATGTCAGGCTCCCAGCTCAGCAGGGGGTCTGCTTCTCACTTTTCCTCTGCCTCCTTCCCTACTCGTGCTGTCTCTCTCTCTCTCTCCCCCACCTTCTCAAATAAATAAAATCTTAAAAAAAGAAAGAAAATTAAGTACTATATGATACTTATTCTTAATTAGCATTTTCCAGTTCCTGAAGAATTTATCATCACTTTCAGATTACACAAAGAGAGTAAAAGTTGAAATTATTAGTTTAAGACATGGGCAGAACTAGGAGATAGTATTTATGACATTTTGGAAGGCATCTAACAAACCCACAGCACATCTGGTAAGTCAAGCTAAGTAGAGGTAAAACTAAAGCTTTCCTTAACATATCACAGCCCCGGACACCCTGGCCTTGAGAAGTGACAAGCCTAGGGAACAGCTCTGCAGAGTGCCCTGTGACCTGGCATGTGCCCACACAGACCGTGCAGCAAGGCTCATTCAACTGCAGTCCGAACCCTGTCTGGGGAAATGCTCTCTGTGATTCTGCCCAGAACATGGCAGGATGCTGGGCGGTAAGGAGCTTCCACACAGCTTATCCCACAGTAGACTCTCCACTCTGTTGGATAATCTCCATCCCACAGGAGGCTGCCACGGGGCTGCTTTCTACCCACCTCTCTGTTCCAGTGAGGCATGAAATTTTGAACTTTGTCCTTCTTTGGGCAGCGCTGCAGATCATAAAACCACTTAGCTGCAGCGCGGAATTGACTTCTCCACTATAGGATGACTTGCCACCTATGTCATGTGTTGTCTGGTCCCCTGGGTTTGGTGGTGTTCCGTGGGAATACGGATGTTGGGAGCTGACACCATGCTAACCTTGCTTTTGCTCTCTGTGTAAATAAAAACTTTCTGAATACATTTAGGCTTGCTGTCTCCTTACAAGCCAAATCTATGGACATGGGGCAAGCCAAGCACTGGGTGTTACATGCAACTAAGGAATCATCGAACACTCCATCAAAAGCTAATGATGTACTATACAGTGGCTAACTGAACATAATAAAAAAAATTAAAAAAAATATATATACCCAGGCTTTATTTTAATCAAGTACGGTAAGACATGCAGAGCAGAAATGATAGCCATGAAGGAAGACATTTTTACTCACAGTCCCCTGCAGCAGAAGGACCTCTACGCCATGGAGGGCCACACATGGAAGCACCAGGGTCAGTCAGGAGGCACAGAGGGTGGGGCGAAGCATGGGGAAGAGCCTCATTGTCATGTTCAGGGGGAAGGCAAGGTAAAATGAGATTAGCAGAATTAGGATTGCCTAGTTTGAATAATTTCAGGAGACTCTGAGGAATAGGGGCTGTCCTGAGTTGTCTGGTACCTGGCCATGGGGGGTGGTGGCCCAGGAGTGGAAAAGCTCTGTGACAGCCAGATAGAGGAGGTGGTTTGGGGTATGGATTTTGGATTGGTTGGTTTGCATATGAAAGATACTTGCAGGCCAGACCATTACTAGCTCTAGAAATTCACTAGCTCTGAGGGTGGCAGTGTTTCCAGGGTAGAAGAGCCCCAAGACATCAAAGTGTCAGAAAATATAGGGAATAAAAATATGGTTAACATGCCATACTAGTAGCTGATGCTGTGCTATTGCTGAAGGACTGCTTGACTGCTCAACAATATAAAAAAAAATTAGCAAGCATTTACTTGGCATCTCTGTGTGTGGGAATATAGAAGTGGGTGAGATCTAGTCCTAATCTCAAGGAATTTACAGACCAAAATTAATGAAATAGAAATGAACACCGACACAGAAAAAAAAAATTAGAAGGGGATGATCATAAATATAAGAAGATGGCAGTGATTTTTAAAATTTTTAAGAAAAATGTAATGCATAAAAAAATGTTTTAGAGGTAGGAAAAGGTATAAAAAGCTTAAGTTACCTTTGAATTATATAAACCCAGAACACTTTTTTCAACTAAAACTATATTACCTGTAAGTTAAAAGGTCTGTTATCAACTCTAAAGAAATATTTGCTGAATTACTGAAGCTGAACACTGCTTTCTCCAGATATGTGTGTGTGTGCCCCGTCTTCCTGTGTACTGTTATTCCTTTATACTTCCAAATAAGTTTAGAACTGAAACATATACTAGTACAGGAAGGCCACTGCTCTGGGGCCAGTGACTTCCTTCAGAGGGGTGTCCCCTAAGAGCCCAGCTAGGTAGCGTGCACATGATTGTCACTGGTCAGGAAGCAGGTTGGGGAAAGGGGGCCAGAGTCTGAGTTCAGTAACATGGGTTTGAATTTATTTGCCTTTTACACCCCATCTCTCCTTACTGTACCTGATATTCTCATATCAGGAGATTCCCAGAATATCCAGAAAATAAATCTGTGATTTCGTTGAAAGGCTGCATAGGGCCCAGTTGCTCTAGATCCATTCTTTCAATAAATCCATCTCTTTTCAGCCCTACTCCTCAACTAAGTCTTTCACAGGACGGAGTTCTGTGGGGCAAACTGGCTCATTTCCCACTGGTGTCCTCTATTGGAAGCTACGTTATAGTTCTGTCTTCTCTGATAAGAGTGGACACTTATTTCTCTTCCATCACTCCCCTTATTCCAAAACCAAAAAAATTATTTGCATATCTCACCCATTTTTTCCTTCTCTCCCGCCTGTTTTCCTTGTCCTTGTGGATTAATACCTTTTAAACATTCCTTTATTGCCACTTTTGTGGGTTTGAGGAAGAATAGAAGATAAGTTCTACTGGCCAGTCTTCCATGTATAATAAGAAACTCCCAGTTCAACTGGGTGGAGTATGCCTTCTGATATTTGGGTCACCCATGCATTTCACAGTGCCTGACTAGAGAAGGTGCTCAATGAGAACTATCACTAAACAGGCAGCTGTGGAGGACAAATGTATACTTTGACTGCAAAGTTAGATAGACTGGTTTGGTTTCACAAATATTTTCTGAGCACATATTCCATGCCAGGACCATGGACACCAGACATGAAGGCAAACAAAACATGACTCTTGCCTCCTGTGATCCATATTGTGGTGAAACCCCCTTGGAAAGTTTCAAAATTTCGAAGTCTGCAAAATTAGTGTGAACAAGAGTATGCATCACTCAGGCTTGTTCCTAGTGTTGGTTTCTAGCATCTGGGAGGAAGAGAAAGCTGCAGAAACCTGATTACAGTCAGATAATTTCAAAGTTAATGGACAATACCCAATGGGATTGAATTATCCTTTATAAATGCCATCTTTCTTCTTTGAATCCCCTGCAACTGGAAAATCAAGGGCGGCCAAAGACCTCAATGACAGAAGCAGATGATTAGTTGTCTTTGTATCTTAGCTTGTTTTAAGAGGGGAAAAAAAAATGGTGCTTTATTTTGGTGTTTCAACCTAAATGGGAAAAAATGCCACTTTAAAAGGAAATTTTCACCCAAAGGGAAAAAAAAATACCTGAGTTTGGTGCCAGATACAATGAACCTCTGGGAAACAGATGAGATGTGAGGACAATTACGAGGAACGTATTATTCTGGGCTGATGACCAGAAGAACAGGTTAAGCTAACTTAAGTAAAGTGGGAATTTACTGGCTCGGTAGCTGAAAAGTTTTAGGAACCACTGGCTCCAGGTGCTTAAAAGTTGTTGTCAGAGGCAAATGGCTCCACTCTCTTCTGCACTAGCTTCTCTTTCAGACATTTTTCACTTTCAGGTTTACATCTGCCGGCTTAGCAACATGCAGGAACAGAGAGTCTTTTCTAGCAAAAGCACCAGCCATGAGTCTCTCATTTCCTAAGGCTGAGTACGTTTGCCCCCTCACCCTTGATCCGGGGATTAGGTTGTTCCAGTCATACCACATGGACCGAGAGTGTGGCAAGGTAGTTACCCAGAGGAAATCCAAATCAATGGTGCCAAGAAAAGGAGGGATGGCTTTTGAGCCATCAAATATGATAGCTACTAGTTGGTGTAAGATAACACTGGCCTTGGAGTTTTAGCTGCATCACCATTTTCAAAAACTCTTTTAAGTTCTTAAACAAGCCAGATCACCTAGCACTGGGGGCTGGTTCTGAGTTCAGCTATTTTTGGATTATTTACTGATCTTCCACCTCATTTGCCCCCATCAACCATTAACATCCCTCTCTTGCTAAAAGGCCACCTGACCAGAAAGGTTAAGAGAAACATTCAGTAACCTCTAGAGAAAGGGTAGAATACTTATTTTTAGCTTTCTGGTATTTGATCATAAATGCTTTCCACCTGGAATGACTTCAGTGAGATTTGTACATCTGAAGGTTGCCAAAAAGAGAAGGGGAAAAAGTCAAATATTAAAGGAAACCTTGCTCTCATCCAAAAGAGGAAGATTCCTTAAGTTTCTAAAGAAAATGTTAGTTCTATTTTTAACTCCCTTTTTAGGTTTTCTAAGGCTTAGGCTAAGAGGAAAAATAGGTCTGGTAGCAAAAAGCTTTAAAAACCAAAGGTTTTATACCCAGGGCTTGTTAACCCTATATTAACAAGTCCTTGATAAAGGGGAGAACATGAGAAGACAGGTTTTCCATGTGCAATCCAGTCCTCTCTAACCTCAGTATCATCCAGATATGGGTCCTGGAAAATTTCTCAAAGGGAATTTGTTCTGAGAGAGAAAGATCACTAAAAGCACATGATCTCATGAAGACAGATGTGCAGGCCATGAAAATTGTCCTTTTAAAAAAGAGCTACTAAATTAGTTTGTCACCTTAAGATAGCCATCTATGAGTGAGAGTGGTCAAGAGGCCAATGATTCTTTGCATCAAATTTTTGTTAGGCTTCCTTGCAAACATTTTAAATCATCAGTACAACTCCTTTGAATGCATCTTCTAAGTTGACTCTTGGAATGGCACATCCATCACCAAACTCTGCTCCAAATTCACTTGAAGTTGGCAGTTTTAGGTTTCAACTTACAGTGACTTCACACGCAAAGCCATCCCAAGATTATACTGCTCATGCGGCAGCCCACTTGGAGGACCCACAGGGGGGGATCCATAGCTACTGTGATGTGTGGGATAGATGGTTCCATTTGATTCAGGTGTGATGCTGCTCAGACTGAGTCTCTTCTAGGACCCTCTCCATTTGCTTCCGCATCTCTCTCCTCATCTTTGATGAGTCTTTTGCTGACCGTCCCAGCCCTTCTTGATGGCTCCCCTCCACTCTGAACCCCGAGGCACAAACAATTCAGTGTTTAACAATATACCATTTTACATTCCTCCCTAATTATTTCAAATGTGAAATTTTGCTCTCACAGGAATTTTTGTATGGCTGTGATAAATACTTTCTGGTTTGATACCTTACTGAGCCATCTCTGAGCAGACAATCTGAAGCTCCATCCATAGGCATTCTCACTACATGTTTAGGTTTGGATGATTATTAAAGTTTAAATTCCCAGTACTAGTATGAGGTGGGAATGATTTGCTTACATCACAATAATTAGACCAAAAATCACATTAAAGTGATCTTTGGGCTTAATTTAGTGTCTATTTAGTTTGAGTGTGAGTGTCCAGTTTTTGTTTAAAGCAAGAACATTTTGTCCCTCATCTGTGCTGCACTTAATGGCCAACTGATTTTTATTTATGTCCTGGTAATTCTTTGCACATTAGGTACTTTCACATGGGAATTCAGCACTCTGCAATAAACACTGGGGACAATTTTGCTCAGCGAGGAACTCCAATACCGCAAAAGAAAGGCCATAGTTTTAAAAACTGTCATTTTTGTTCACATGGTAAAATTTGACCTTGTGTAAATCATTCCCCAGATCTCCAGCTAAAGAGAGAAGGTCATGCTCTAAGTGCATCCCACAGCACAGGCTAGAGACAAAGTTAAAAGCCCAACCCCATAACTTTCCTCTTCTGACTCTCCCTGGTTCCAGCAAACCCTCTTGAATCAAAGCTGCTCTCCTTTCTCAATAGAGTCATTGGGCACAGGGAAAAAAAATGGGGTTGGCACGGAAAAATAATTTTGTACATAATTTCTGAAGAAGAAATTGAAAAAATAAACAACTCCCCTAAAATATTTCATTGTAACTTAATGTGGCAAAGGGGAATTAGGACAAAAATCTTATATTTACACAGAAAGCACAGCCGTTTCCCTGGAAACGGGCGGAGCAGTTATGCAAATGATAGGAGTCAGTAGAAATCTGACCCAAAGAATAAATGAAAGAGACAAAAACTGCTCACAAGGATGGATACACATATGTTCTGTGGTGATCAGTGATCAGAACAAGTTTGAAAACTGTATAATGGGGGCACCTGGGTGGCTCAGTCGTTAAGTGTCTGCCTTCGGCTCAGGTCATGATCTCAGGGTCCTGGGATCGAGTCCCACCTCGGGCTCCCTGCTCAGCGGGAGGCCTGCTTCTCCCTCTCTCACTCCCCCTGCTTGTGTTCCCTCTCTTGCTGTGTCTCTCTCTGTCAAATAAATAAATAAAATCTTTAAAAAAAAAAAAGAAAACTGTATAACGTAATACTCGTGGCTACTGTGGAAGGTGGATGGGCCAAGATCTGACCCAGGTTCTGGGCACAGTCGGTACTTTGTTCCTGTGTCTGCTCCCTCCGTCCGTCTGTGCAGGGGGGGAGGAGGAAGGGAAGGCGAAAAGGAGAGGGTCCAGTGCTTCTGGTACAGCGATGGGTTCCTAGGGACGTTTACACAAGCACAGTTCCTTCGTTAGCCCTGCAGCCACAGTTCTGT
This sequence comes from Neomonachus schauinslandi, assembly GCF_002201575.2. Lineage (NCBI taxonomy): Eukaryota > Metazoa > Chordata > Mammalia > Carnivora > Phocidae > Neomonachus > Neomonachus schauinslandi. The sequence continues at coordinate 60,054,581 of NC_058408.1, forward strand.
TCATTTTGTTCTGTTTCTTCGCACAACACCGGACTTCCTCAGCACAGGTCGGCATGTTTTTCTTCTCCCTCACTGACTGCTCCTGTCGCCTAAATAACCAGGGCACTTTCTTACCGAATAAAGCACCAGTGTCCTGAGGCGAACAAACTGATACTTGCAATCAAGTCTCAAAACCAAAAAAAAAAAAAAAAAAGCCATTTGATTACTACTCATGTCACCTTACCTTGAGAAATCTCTTACTGGACTGATTTCTCTATAAAGAAAGAGACATTTTCCAAGCTGAATGCAGAATGAAATAAGGAAGGATAAATAATTCAAATTATTTTAGGGAATCAGACTATGATATATATAATATCTAGCTATATGTTATATAATATGTATATTATATACATCATCATAATATACATGATATATATTATAATGATACATACAGATATAGACACATTATTAAATTAACCTAGATTCAAATGTCAGCTCTCCTGCTTACTAGTGGTATTACTGGGGCAAGTTATTTACCTGCTCTTTTACTTATCTTTGTAGGACACTGATATATAAAAATAATACATCTAAAAAGTTAATATTTACTGAGTGCCAAGTACATTGTAAGCACTCAATAAATGTTAGTAGTTGCTGATAGTTGTTTTGAACCAGATTCATATTCATATATATATCAGAACCAGAACTATCATTTAACATACAATGTTCTCTGAAACAGGAGAAATAGGCATAAAATCCAGGTCTCTTTCCTACCAATCTATACTCTTTCCACTATTCCACACAGGCTTTGAAGAATATTTACATTTGAATATGGGAATGTCCAATGTTCTAAAAACTCACTTTAAACGAAATAATAAAATTTAAATTGAGAGTGTTTTGGACTCTGGAGAAATTTGGAAATTGTGTTCAATTTCCTGATTCTCCATCTTGAAACCCATCTAAGCTAGTAATAGACAGCAGAGCAGAGTTGCCATCTTTCCAGTGCTCCCCACTGAGATAAAATCATCATACAGTGCTGGGTGCCAACAGAGCAAATAATTAGACTGAGTGCTCTTTCCACTGCCAATGAATCGAGAAGTGAAATTTGTTGTGAATGTACTTGAATGCCCAGGACATCCGCTGTCCTATGAGAAGTCGTTAACATTTGCTGAGTGTCTTCTATGTACCAGGCACTGAGTACTATGTAGGATACAAACTGAAATGAAAGATTATTCTTGTTCTCCGGATGCTTTCAGCCTCTAGTAAGAATCACATCACATGCCCATTGAGGATAAAATGTCAGGTAAAATAAATTCCGTGAAGAAGAACGCGGTGTTAGAAAAATCCACTGGTACGAATGATCAATGCAGGCTGGCCTGAGGATGGCAGGGGATGGGAGAGAGTAAGGATGAGACAGCTCTCTATCCCAGAATTCTGGGGGGAGAGAATTTAGAGCCATTTTACATCTGTTCTGAGAGAGAGAGATGAAGTGGAAAAACCAGATGGTGTTACCAGGATAAAAAGACAGCACAAAACAGTAGACGAAAGATGCACCTTGAACACATGTAGTAATTCATTATTTCACAAAACACATCCACACTACCAATTCAGTCATCAAGATTTATTCACACTTGGGGATAATGAAGACTTTAGTGTCATCCTAACTAAACGTCTAACTCTAGGGTTAATTTGGATCTCCTCTCAAAAGAAAGCAATGTTAACGGATTAATTCGAAGAAGTGAAGCTCTTCTTTAATAGGTTTTTCTTTAGCAACCTATCATTTCTAGGATTTTAGAAAATAATGCACCAAGGAATGAAACTAAGTTTTTCAGGTTTGTTGACTTAAAGACAAGACGACATTTGTGAGAAATAATTTCCAGAGTAGATTACTATAAAATGAAAATTTAATATATCCGCGTCAGTGAAATCTCCCAAGATAAATTTGCAAAACTGCCTGTGACTTTCACTATTTTATTCTTTCAGTAATTGTCCACATGGCACAACCCACTGAGTGTTGACATTATAATAACACAGAAGTTAGTTAAGAAAGTAAAAATGTGATTTATTTAAGGAAGAAAATCAATATAAATAGGTAATAATCTTAAATTCAAAGGATAAGATATGAAAAGAGCTATTAACAAAACTTTATGTCCCCAGAAGATTTCACTCTGATACGTATAGTTATTTGTTGTGAGGAATAAAAGATAGGACACATTCAAGAGTATGGAAAGCTATAAGGCATCTTGAGAATGTGGAGAATGACTATTATTTGATGAAACTAACAGGACTTAAACTAATAGCTTTTTAAGCACCTGCTTGAAAAGCCTTGGGCCAGATGCTACAGAGCATCCAATATAGGTAATTCCTTGGTCTTGCAACAGATTAGCTACCTAGTAGGGAGGAGAATTCCAAATATGGGCCTAAACCAAGCTGCTGGAAGGGGTAATAAAAAGCATAATAATAAAATAATAACTACAGTAATGTTTCCATTTATTTTTCATTTTCTATGTGTCACATGCAGAAATAATGAGTTTCCCAGTAACACCGACATCCAAAAAAAAAAAAAAATGCCTAAATACCCCTTCTTTTTTTTTTTTTCATCTCTTGTACATTATTATGTCTAGTTATCTAACTCTTTTTGAACTATTTACATTTTAAACACAGGACCAGTAACAAGTTCTACCTTTTAGTTACTTAGGCCATATAAATTCTTACTATCTCTTTCATTTAAGAGCTGCCTTTTAAGGGATGTCCTTTTACTGAATCTTTTCAAACTCTGTTGAAACTCAACCTTGAGGTTGGATTAATGGCATGAAATGGTCTAAACTCTGAGGAGCTCATATTCATTTGGTTTTGAATATGGGTAGGACAGTTTCCTCTTTCTGTCTAATTTCCTCCCCTTTTTTATATTAAACACCTTAATCAAAACTGCATGTGGTCTCCCTCATCAAAGGAGTACACTGGAGCAGTGACTTCAGGAGATTTGACTATTGGTGGCCCTCTGGCTCCTTTCATGGGTCTCAATTGCAGTGGTGAACTTGTCTTCCTAAAGATTGATTTTGTGTTGCTTCTTAAAAAGGTATTACTTTCTTTGTGGCTAAATCTTATCTGTATTGATAACTTTCAGGGCCTTCACATATCCCAGTGTTCTCATCTTTGAATTTCTTTTTTGGCTTGAATTTTCACTTTTTAATACAATTTGGCATCATCTGTAAATCTGAAGAGTCTAGATGCCTATAAAGATAACATTTAAATGCTAAGATAAAATTCAGCACCAGCTGGGAGTCCCCAGACTTCCACAACATAGTTTGTTCACGACCACATGATGTTTTCTTCCTTTTCTATTGTCCCTTAACCATGCCAAAATAGTCCCAACATTGCCATGCACAGTCCTTTTTTTTTTTGGTAGAAATGTAGTGATGATTTTTGGAAACTCTAAATAAAGTATATCACTTGCTCCTTTCGTGACATCTAAAAAAGAAGTTACAGTATCAGGGAGGCTCAATATTTCCTCATAGAATGTTTGCCCATTCAGTCTGTACTTAACCAGGAATGCTGTCAGATTCCCAGGGAGGTATAGGAGAACTAGAGGTGCTATCTCTAGGGTGCTCCTTAAGAATAGAAATCCAGTATTCTGTAGGCACATGGGTATTTGTCCAGTAAATTATGCATTTTGGCCCACTGTTAATGATTTAGTCTTGAGGTCTGTTCAGAATCTTAAGTAGAGAAATCCATCTCCAGAGATTTATTTACAGCTCTTGGTCATACAGCAATAAAATGGGTCAGTTGTGTTAGAAAGAGGCTTTCCTCTAAGGAGGACATCATAGGGAGAAGCTATGGTATTCTGAGAAAAAGATAAGGCAATAGAACTATTCCAGACAACGAACATGGTTGGCAGTCAGAGAGAAGTCTTACGTGTAGACTTTGACAGACACACTTTTGTATTTGGACAGAGATTCCCCACCCTGGGATGGAGTTATTTGGAGGATAAAATCAACTCCAATCACAATTATATTCACTTAAAATATAAAATAGCAAAATCAGATGTTCAGAAAGCCCAACAGGGAAGCAGAACCACTATCTTCACGTTACCTGGAAAGAAAAGCAGTTCCTGGTCCTACTCGACATGTCTATTCAAAAAGCTAAAGCCAAAACCAAAGCGTTTAGATATTCCTCAATTTGTAATGTCTCTTCTAGCATTCTGGTGAAAATAAGTTAAGTAAAAGCTTGCCTTTCATCTTGGTCATATTAAATTGATCCAACATATACTAAAATAAATCATTTCTCTACAAATACAGCGAGAGCCCAAAAAATGTCTAACCTTATCATTCCCCAGTAGTACTGAGTTATTAGAAAAATAATTATCTAGAATATATGTCAGAGAGTCCAAACTGCTGAGATTAGAATTCTTTACTATTTCTAATCACTTACTGGTGCTATTTTATAATAAGGAAAGAGTGACAACCAAGAGGGGGTGAAGAATCTTTCACCGCAAAGATAATTTAAATAAGTAGTTGATTATGTGACAGCTCAGCTTCTCCTCTTGTTCCCCAGCTTGGTTGACTATGTAGTTACTATGTGCCAGTTACTTTGTCACTTTGTCAGAGAGGTGTGGCAAGAAGATGACAAAGAAAGGATGGGTTTTTTTCAAATGTTCATGTTCAGATTTGCAGATCTAGTTAGCATTTCTTGTTTTCTCCAAGAATTTTTTTTTTTCAGAACTAAACTTTAAGAACTGCCAATATTTTTAGAGTACTTTTTTCTTCTTTATTTACCACTCATAAATTTCCCCTCTGCATTCTTGAATTTTCTCTGGGATATCATAAAAAAATATTATAAGCATAATTTCTGCCAACATATTTTAGAATTATTTTCAAAATCAATCTCTTTCTGAATTTCTGTACACCCCAACAGTAGTAAGCTGTCAGTTTCGGAAAGGAGCATCTTAGACCCTTAGAAGCATCTTATAATTACCTAGATAGCCTTACAGGATCCACAGAAAAACATTCCAGATTACTCATTCTTATTGTCTTTAAATTGACTCCAGATATAAGCAGGGTTGGGTTAAGTCATATAAGGCATCTTGAAAGCTGTTCTCAAAAAAATTGAGATGCAAAATATGTACTTATTAAAACTCGCATTAACCTAATCCATATGATCAAACTTGCTCTTTTTTCTTCTCACCTCTGCAGCTATCCACATGACAAGTTTAAACCTACATAGATTGTGCCTCCATGACACTAATAAACATGCATATGACCCTTAGAGGAATAAAGGAAAAGAGGGAGGACATATTTAAATTATTACATTGAAAGGCAACTTGTTTTTTTTTTAAGATTTTTTTATTTATTCATTTATTTTAGAGAGAGAGAGCATGGGCAAGCAGGGCAGGGGAGTGGGGAAAAGGAGGGAGAGAGAGAGAGAATCTGAAACAGACTCCATGCTGAGCGCAGAGCCCAACACGGGGCTCAATCTCACGACCCTCCGATCATGACCTGAGCCAAAACCAAGAGTCAGATGCTTAACTGATTGAGCCACCCAGGTACCCCAAAGGCAACTTGATTTTTAAGCACACATATACTGCCTAGTTTTCATATACATGACTGAAAACAGCAAGGCATCACAGAGAACTGTGTATATTGTTAGATAATCAAAATAATAATAAAACATAAGTGGTTCCATATCCAGTGACATAAAATACCACAGTTTCTATTTCTGTGCAATTGGAGTAACTCAACATATCACTTCCTTTGATATCAAGCATGTTGAGAGGAAGAGTAGGACAGAGAGAGAAAAAAAAAATGGTCAGAATGAATTCCAGGAAATTAAAATGCTTTTCTGAGCCTTAAGGCTTGACACCAACAGAATATTATTTAGCGCTGGAAAAGAAGGAAATCTCGACTTCCACTGACAATATGCATGGACCTGGAGAACATTATGCTAAGTGAAATAAACCAGACACAAAAGAACAAATACATGATGCCATGAATATGAGGAATCTAAACTGGCCAAACTCCTAGAAGCAGAGGAGGCAGTAGAACAGTCCTTGTCAAGGACTTGGGGATAATTCCGTGAAGAAGAACGCGGTGTTAGGAAAATATGAACAGTCCTTGTCAAGGACTGGGGAAAGGGAGAAATGGAGAGGTACTAGTTGAAGGGTACAAAGTTTCAGTTACGCACGATGAGTAAGTCCTAGAGACCACAGTGCCTAAACTTAATAATATTTTATTGTATACTTTAAAATCTGCTAAGAGGGTAGCTCTTATGTTAAATGTTCTCATCACTCCCAAATAAATAAATAAATAAATAAATAAATAAATAAATAAATAAGGTGGGAGGAAACTTTAGGATGTGATGGATATGTTTATGGCATAGATTCACCGGTTTATACTTATCTCCAAAGTCATCAAGTTGTATACATTAAATATGTATAGCTTTCTGATGTTAATAACGCCTATACATAAAGTAGCTTAAAACTAAAAAAAGACCTGAGGCCAGCCAAACCCACACAACATAAGGACTATTAGACAACTCTTTTGACCACAAATTTTGGTCTTGCCAGTTGGTGGTAAGTCATTTATATGAGAGCACGTTAACTGTGACCAATTCAGATGACGAATGGAATTAAGTTGCAAAAGGATAGCAAAGAGATTCAAGCCCTTCACTATCAACATGCTTGTGATGGGGAACCTTCTCAAGCTAATAAAAGTCAAAAGATAGAAATATACGAAATGCAGGAATGGCTGACCAGAACTCCCTCTTAATTTCTACCATTTTCTCCTCTATTTATAGTGCTTGGTGATTTAGAATAGGCACCAGCATTTTTGGCACCTGAGAATTTGTTCAGTAAGTTCAATCTTCAAATATGTTAAATAACCTGCTTTAATAGGAGTATTTTTATTTGATAGCTGCCAAAAGGCAGTCCTGCAAGACTTTTCTGATCTCAGTGAGCTGCTTCACAGGCATGGTCTAATTCAAGTTTAATGAAAACCTATACCATTTACAAAACTTGAGAAGAGAATTCTGGCTTATTTCCTGCTACAGAAAATAACATTGCAAACCCAGTAATTTCACAGTCAACTGATTGAAGGAAATGCAACTCATCCAATAGGTAAAGGCTTATTTCACCATGATCTAGAATAACTGAAATGCTGAATGTCCAGAATATGAGAACATCCAAATGCCCTAAAGAATCATGGAGTATCATGATAAGAAATACATTTCTTTTTCAGCTAGGTTAATCTGCAGGGAGTAGGGTGGTGGTGGTGGATATTTCTAGAGATATTACCTGAGGTTTGGCCAAGCGTTGGTTTTATGCTTATCTATCATAAACACAGTGATGGCTTCACCCCACAATCTTCCATAGTGCATAGACCATCATCCATTTTGAATAAAGCAGATTAATAGAGAGTATAGACTTCATGTGCTGATTGATTCTCAGAGAAAACCACTGGAGTCTCTATTCCCTGAGTGTTAGATTTCCAAACAGAATAGTGTGATTCCCAGTCACTTAAATGAGGACTTTATGGTTCACCTTGAGCCCATCTTCCTTGCTGCTCCAAGTGAACTGAGTCAACAGTCCTGCAGGCCAGGACTTGAAGGGCAAGCATATATGAGCCACATATTCTGTTCACCCGCCAAAGTGCTTCTGTTCCACATAGGTCCATCTTTGGTCCTCTGATTTTCTCCTTCCGTGCAAAACTCCAAAAGAGATCTCATCTACTCTGCTTCTCACTAACAATCCACCCAGACTAGATCTCATCTACTTGTTGTATTACTAAATACCCATGAATTCCAGATACATATATTCAACAGCTGGACGTTTCACATGGTTGTTCTGTGAGGATCTGAAACTCAAGATGTTCAAAACTTGCCATCAGTTCTCCATCATCTCCATGAAAATAGAGAGGGAAAGAGAATTCCTGTGTTTACCAGTTCATTTGTAAAAGGTATCATTGTGCATTCATTGTCAGGTCCTAAGTATGGGTGTCTTTATTGCCAGTGCCTTCTTTATTAACCTACCCGGCCTCTCACTAGTCTCAACCCACACCCCACCCCCCACCGGCCCCATCCTGAATCCTGCTACTGAAATAATGAAGTCCCTTCTAAGTCCTTAAAGTTTCTTATGCATCTGATTTCTTCTTCAATTCCACTGGCCCTGTCGTAAGCTTTGCCCCAGATTTTAGCCTCAGCTGCCATCCTCGTCTCCCTCTCTACAAACTGATATTTTTACTCCCTACATTTTCCCCAGAGAAACTGCCATTAAAAAAAGTTGGTGATCCCATTTCCCTGCTTAAAAATCACCAATTGCCCCTCACTCTTTACAGGATAAAAGTCTGATTCTTCAAGATTCTTACTACTGCTTTCAGTTCTAACTTCCCCTCTAAACTCCATATGCCTCATCCTGTGTCAAGGTCACTGCAATTTGTGAAGTTCTCTGAGTTTACAGGACCCTTTCACACCTTGAATTTTTGAACAACTGCTCCCCTTTTGTCTGGCTAACTCTGATTCATCCTTTACAATGAATCTCAGATGTCACCTTCTCCAAGAAATGCCTCTGACCCCAAGAGCATGGGTTAGACTTCACACACTCCTCAGCACTCTGGGTGTATCCTATCATGAAAATTATTTCACCTTAATTGTCTCCTCACTAGAGAGTGGTCTCCTCAAGGGCAGAGACAATGTCTTACTTACATCTCTGTATCTCCAGGCCTGGCAAAATGTTCACAACACAGGAGACTCCTGAGGCATGTGTAATATATTATTAAAAAATAGAAATCTACAGAACCTGAGATACAGCCAGCTCTAGATACCCACTTCAAAACACCATGGAATTAATTCCCAGGTTCTTGTTCATGTGATTTACATTATAAATAAAGATAACACCATTAGATTCCAGAGAAAAATTTCTTTTTACACAATTTAAAGGCCAAAAACATTGAGACAAGGTTTTTAAAAATCCAAATAGTCTATGTGTGTTGATGAAGCCACACAATAGTGTAACTTCTTTCACAATCCATATAAATGCAAATATTTCCTCTAAAATTACAATTATTAGTTACCCACTTAACAAATATTTAATGAACACTGTTTTTGGTGCAGGGGTTACAAAACTGAGCATCTGGAACCTTCTTGTGGTTTACAGTATTGTCTTGAAGATAGACATTAATCAAATACTACCACTAATGAGTTTATAGACTATAAATTGGAATAAAGTACTCCAAAAGAAAGTAATGTCATTTTATGAGGGTACATAAGAAAGGAAACTGGCCTGGACCTAAAATGAATAGGTCTAAACTGAGCAAACGGGGAAAGAAGAAATGTTCCAAAAAACAGAAGAAAAAGCCTACCAGTGGAAAGCCCCCAAGGCAAGAGGGAGCAGGGTGAAGTGTAAGAGATGACAAGTGGCCCCTGAGGCTAGAACCAAGGAAGCAAGAAAGAGTTCTCTGTGAGACCAGGTCTGACTGGCAGGTTGGGGATAAACTGGGTTGCTGTCAGGAATCTGGTTCAAGATTTTATCTTAATTCTAAAATGAGAAAGGATTTAAATGGATCAGAATTGTAACTTGAAAAGACCAGTGTGGCTGCCCCGTAGAGAAAGAAAGGATAAGGTGCAGAGTGGATGTGGAGACCAGTTAGGAATCAAGGTGATAATTCAGGTGGGTGGAGGTGACAGTGTGGACTACAGCAATGCAAGAGCAGAGGGCAAAAAGCCAGCAGATCTGATGACGGCTTAGCATAAAAAGTTCACAAGACTTGTTGATGAAACAGCACCCTGAGTTCTCTGAATCACAGAATGTAGGCGGGAGTGAAACTTGGATATCATTACGTGTAACCTCCGTATTCTTTTTTTTTTTTTTAAGATTTTTATTTATTTATTTGAGAGAGAGAATGAGACAGAGAGAGAGAGCATGAGAGGGGGGAGGGTCAGAGGGAGAAGCAGACTCCCTGCTGAGCAGGGAGTCCGTTGCGGGACTCGATTCCGGGACTCCAGGATCATGACCTGAGCGGAAGGCAGTCCCTTAACCAACTGAGCCACCCAGGCGCCCGTGTAACCTCCGTATTCTAGAGGTGAAGACAGCACAGCCATTTCCTCCAGGTCATGAAGTCCTCAGAAGTAAAACACAAAAGCCCAGGTCTTTTTGTCAAGTGCTCCAGAGTGAGGACATGTTGGGAGACAAATGTAAGGGTCCCTAGTACTCAGAATCCTACAGATTCTGATACGTGCTCATTCGTCATGTTGAAAGGACACAGGTTCCAGCAAAGGAAAGAACTTACGGGGGGCAACCCACAGTGCTAGCAAAATGGAAGCGGATCTTGGTTTGAATATTAGCAAGCTGTGCAAAATTGGGCTAAAATCTTGAACACTCTAACCCCCCCATTTCTTTCTCTATGAAACAGAGATAAACAATAATTACCTTGAAGTGTTGTAAGGCATAAAACTAATAAACTAATAGCCATTAACCATACAGGAGGCTCTCAAATTACTAATATTTTCGTCTAAAGTAGAAAGAAATGTTTTCTTCCATTATCTATCTGATATATAATATAAAATTAATATAACATATAATATAAAATGTAATATATAATACATAATTATCTAATATAAAACTAATTGTTATTGTTAATTGTTATATATAATACATAAGTAGTTGCTATTTTAATATATAGAATCAAAATAACAAACACTTATAAAAGAAAACTATTACTATTAAAAAGAAAACTCCAATGTTTGATTCAAACTCTTTTTTTTTTTTTAGATTTTATTTATTTATTTATTTGAGAGAGAGAGTGAGAAACAGCATGAGAGGGGAGAGGGTCAGAGGAAGAAGCAGGCTCCCTGCCGAGCCGGGAGCCCAATGTGGGACTCGATCCCAAGACTCCGGGATCATGACCTGAGCCGAAGGCAGTCACTTAACCAACTGAGCCACCAAGGTGCTCCTGATTCAAACTTTTAAAACATTAAATATTAAAGAAACAATTATTTATTTCATCAGGACTTAAAGCCTATTTACTTTATGTTTATTAGACTCTTAAACTCTATAAATGTCCATGATTGTGAATCAACAAAAAATCTACATCCAAATAATATTTGTTATTATAATGTAATGTATTTTCCAGAAATAAAGCACCAAAAAAAAAGCCCTATTTCAACATCTTGTTCTTGAGCAACTGAAAAACTGCATTGTCAGTTTTAGTTCATTCAAATACGCATGTAGCCAAGGTAAATGGTATAGTAGTAAATACTATCAAAGATGGACCAAATGCCAAGAAAAATGCAAAATTAGTCATTTCCTCTTATTCACAAACTTGTGCCCCATCTGGATTTGGATCTATAGTCTGCTTCCATTCAGAGTTTAAACACAAAAGATTTGTGGCTGATACGAGTGTCATAGTTTGCTTTCCCAAAGATTTTCAGGCGAGAGATAAATAAACATTGTAAGTTACAGGATATGAATTCTAGGGCAATAGTTAACCTCATAGGAATAAGGCTTATGAGATTCATTCAGAGAAAATCCTCAGCAAAATCTGCAAATATTATATTTTTAGCTTTATAGTTATTTTTTCCAATTTGAAGACACAGTTGTATAAAAATTGCATGAGCACTTTTATTATACTCTTATGCTATAATATTTGAGCTTCATCTTTCATATTGTGATGGAGAGCTTCAGTTCAAAGGCAAGACATAACCCCACTTGAATGGTGAGGATTCTGGGCAAAACAACTCCTAAGTATACAGACACTTCTCAGATACTTCTGGATTTATTTCTTATCTACCTTCAAAACATGACTTAAAGCAATTTACAATATTAATCCCTCCCATTCTCTCTGTTCCACACACACAAATATACCCCAGATTGAAACAACAACAGCAATAAAAGACAGACAAAAAAACAATTAGAAGAAAAAAAGAAAGTAATACATCAGTGAGGAGTCAGGTGAGAAAGTACTAATAAAATGTTCAATTTAGCAAATGAGCTTCCTAGAAACTAGGAAAAGGAAAATACAGGTTACACATTTCTTACTGTTTTTTAAAAAAGGGAAAAAAGTCAAAGACACAATTTTCTTAGTATTTATTATAGAAGAAGTATATGCCATGGGTCCTCTCATAAGCAATTTAATGAACCTGATGTAAATGTCCTCGATTTATATTTTGCAAAAGTTAACAAAGTAATATGTAACTAATCATTTCTCTGCCTACTTTAAAGGCTTCTATATCATTATACCCAAGCCTCATAAAGGTATTTCTTTTGGCAATCAAGGACATGTAGTTAGGGTTCTTGGTTGAAGATCCAATTATAAAATGAAGGCAGTTAAGCAGTTTTGCTCCCACAACTGATTTTTTTAACCCCTGTGAAGAGAACTCACCTCGGTTGATTGTACTTACTTGAACACTGAGCACCAACATATAGGCAATATGTCTATTTCCCACTAATATTAAAATATTAGCCCTCAAAACCCAGTATAGTAGATAAAACAGTGGGTATTTGATCACTGTTTGTTGAACTGAAATAAAAATCCTAAAGAAAAATATAGTTATTGGGCCTCCAAGACTAGAAGATACCAATCCTATATATACATATTTTTTCAGCTTAGAAATACTGATTCCCTGGTTACAGTTCATTCCTAAATATCTGCAGTTTGGAAATTTGGGCTCCTAAGAACCCGACTGAATCTGTTTCAGATGCAGGAAAAGTCTGAAACAGAAAAGGGAAGTGAAGCACACAGCAAAACAAAAGGTAGAGGTTTTATGGCGTGTGTGTGGCAGGGGGGATGTGCAATACCATAGGAAGTGTGTGAGGTTGCAGCATTGTGTCCCAGAAGACTGGGACAAGGGCTGCAAAGCCACCAAACCCAGGACTTTCTGCCTCATCTTCTCGGCTTCTTTTCTCCCATTGCTCTCAATCTGCAGACAGGTTTGCTTTGCTTTTCTCTGCACCTGCCATTATCCAGTCCTCAGCTTTATGTCATCTCAGTGCCGGACACACACACACACTGAATGGAAGTTTTGGAAACTCAACAGAAGAATCCCAGGAAAGAGAACTGACAGGCCAGGCTCTGGTCAGCATTTGCCACTGAGCTCATCCTCTAAACGGGAGGGGTCCAGGCACATGCCACCATCAGAACTGCCCAAGCTACTTCTGCAGGTGAGAAGGTAATTTGGGGGAGAAACAATGTGATCGGATCCACCCCAAAATATGTCCTACCCCACAGTTCAAGGATCAGCATGGGGGATTCATTCAAAGACTTTTCCCCTGATCTCGGCACCACAGAAACCAGGAGGCCGAAATTAACCGTTCTAAGACCTAAATAATTAAAAAAAAGCTTGGATGTTTAGCTGGAAGAAATGCGTTTATCAGGAGGGGGTAAAACAAAGAAACAAAAACCCAAAAGCCCAAATCACAGTTATATTATCTGTGTAATAAGATTCTTTGGCATGATCGGGGTCTGGATCTCAGATGTTGTGAGAGGATAGGACTGCATGATCACTTTCTCAACATAGTCTCACCAGGGGCAGGTGGGGCATCACTTGGCCATCATGACATGTATATTATGCATAGGTGCAGTCAGGTGTCACTGGATAGTGCCCATCCCTCCACATGGCTGTTAACATCCAACAATCTGAGATGCTCAGGAGGTTCTTGGGTGGGGAGTAAAGGAACTAGATTCTTCTTCCTAATCCCTCCTCCTTCCCACAAGCAAAACAAACACAACAGCAAATAACATTTAATGGCCTGGGATAGCCTTGATTGAGGCCAGATTGTAGAAAATAAAAAATTTTAAAAAACAACAACAATAATAATAATAATAATCAGAGCCCTTGAAAGCCCTAGAAAGATCAGCACAAGCAAGTTGGCCACTGCACCCAGTGCCCTGGGTAAAACACAGGTGTTGACCTGGAACCCAGTCCAGCCCTGCTGCCCTATTCTTAGGCTTTAGTGTTAAAATTGGGGTTCTGATTTAGTGGGTCTGAAGTGGGCCCACATATTATGTTTCTAATAGATTTCCAGATGCGGCTGATACGACTGGTCCATAGACCATATTTTGAGCACCAAGACTTCATTGGAGCATCAGTGGGTAACCGGAAAGAGCTGGATTCACCATACTAGAGACCCTTTTCCCCTGTGAACAGTCCACAACAAGACAGACTCCCGACAATCACACCACCCTCCTCTCACACATGACATCACTCATTCATCACAACTGGTTTCTGGTTCTGCTAAGGGGCGTGACGTTAGCAGATCCATTATTTTTTTAGGACATGAGGCACGCCTGGGGGGAGATGGAGAGACTGAGAGGCAAGAGAGCAAGCAGCAGGTGGTAAGTGGGACCACAAAAGAACACAGGGATTAACCCCAAATCACTGTAAGAAATATCAGGGGAGGAAAATTACTACAAAAGACCAAAAACTGCTAGTGAAGTAGACGGGGCTTCAGACCATTATAATTTGGGAATATTACGACAAAGAGGTTGGTTAATACTATTATGTCAATGAAATCTACAGCAAAACAGATAATTAAACCTATGAGGCAGGGCTCATGAAAGTTTCTAGGAAACACAGAATGATAATTAGAAACTTATTACATTAATATGAAACTGTCATTGATAATTGTCTCTACGTACTACCATTGTTGTTTTATGTTAATGAACATTAAAACAAGCCTCATTGTTCATTCTCTGTCTATATGTCCAATCTTACCTTTTAATTAAGATCTTAATATTGTCAATCAAACGTTCTTCCAGGAGGATGCTACGTCGGAACTGTATGAAATTTTACGGAACTGTATGGAAAATGTATGAGATATTGCTACTTGAAGAACTCAACCAAAAATTTTAGATTTACCATGAGAGCAGATAACTCAAACTTGCAGCCCGGCTTAATCTGAGGAGCTAAACTCTTTTTGTTCAGCCATTTTTGTTTATGGATATTGTCATTAAAAATTCCTGAACTGCCACGCCTTCACACAGGCCATGCACTGCTGACCTGAACACAGTTCCCAGGGCAGACAGGTGGGTAACTCACAGCATTTATCTGCCTGGATTCTGACTGCATTTCAGTTTGCAACCTCTGCGTTAGAGTATCTAAGGAGCTAAGTTCTCTCACTGGTCATCAAAATAGGAGTAATTTTCATATTTGTGTTTAGATACAAAGTTAACTCTCTACGTCGCTGACTCCAAGGAACTTACTATTTCCTAGGGGATATGGGACATTATACAAAAATATCTGTAAGACAAAGTAGGCCATAATAACTGCTATTAGAGAAGCAAAAAACAAGTTTTTTTGAGAGCACAGAGAATGAAGGCTCAGGATAGTTTTCTCTGAAGAGCTCTCTGAACTAGCTGTTAAAGAATGGACAGAATGTCATAGTCGAAATGACCTGAAAGTCAGGAAGTGAGTCAGTGAGAAGGGCAAAGATGGAGTAAAAAAGCCCCAGATGCGAGAAAATACAGGCCATCATCTGAGAAGAGCAAGAAACTGGAACAAAGTGGGCATGAAAGGAAGTAACAGGAAAAAGAGGGCGTATTTTGGGAGGACATTTGGCAGCGTTTTTCTGGTCCTTGTTCTCTCTCCCATTCATCAAAGAGCAATGCAGCCACCAAGCACCAACATCTGGGCCTGCCTGCTTGTACTGTGGTCCTAATTCGTACCCTCTCACCGAGGCTGAAGGCCTGCTGACCACCGCTCTTCTTTCGACTCTTGTTCACGAGGAAGCACCACGAACACTTGCTCAGGAACCCCATCAAACACCTCCTCCACAGGCTCCGCCCAGCCTCCTCACCCTGCCGACTCGCTGTGAAGGCTCTGTCTGATTCTGCTTCTTCTCCATGCCACGCTAGCCCAGGCCCAGCATGCCTAAGTCCCACAGCTTGGGCATCCCCAGTCTCAGGGAGCTGGAGCACAGATTTCTAACTTATCACCACCATTGTCTCTAGAGTTTCTCCAGTCACTTCCAATCAAACTGTGGGGTTTCCCTATTTCTGCTAATGATTCCTTAGTTTCACAGTCACCCAATTAAAAAACAAAACCAAACCCCATTGGGTTATGTCCTCTTATAGCCTATATGCCCAGTTATTTAAAAGATGCTCATGTTTTCCCCTCTATCCCAGATAATCAGAATGTTGGCACCCAAACTATTCTACACAGGACTTGGACCTACCATGGTGACAATGGCCCTCACTGAACACCAATTTGCCCTGAGCACCTTCATCATAATGCATTCTGCGAGAGCATGAAGGATCTCCATATTCTCCATACATAAGAATTAGACTCTTGGGTTGACTTTCAAAGACCCTCATCCTCCGACCCAAGTCTGTCTGTTCCAGCCTCTCTGCACATCTCTGTCTCTACACATCCTTACCCTGGTCACCCCCAGTTCTGCACACACAGCTGGTGGTCTTGAAGTGGATTGGACTCCTTACTTTGCAAACTCAGTTCATCACTGCTGTTCAGGAACACCTTCCTGACTGATGCTCTTCACCCTCCTAATTTTTTTTTTAAGTAGGGCTTAAACACATGACCCTGAGATCAAGACCTGAGCTGAGACCAAAGTCGGATGCTTAACCCACTGAGCCACCCAGGCACCCGTCATCCTCCTAATTTTTATATATAACCTATTCCACATTGTTTCATACATCTTTAAGATCATCTTCTGTTATTTCACATTGTTCATTATGTCTTTGAAACTGACCCAGAGTAAAGTAAGGTCATGATTTTTGCTTTTTTGTTTTGTTTTACTATCACTCCAAGGGTCCAACATGATGTGGAACATGGCATGGGTATTTCATTAGAGTTAGAGAGAGAGTTTCAATACTGAGTGGCTAGAATTGATTTTAAATGGTTATGTCGAAGGTGCTGGAGAAAACAGTGCTGCACCGAATGCACACTTACCAGAGAAGACGCTAGGTATCTTGGAAAGAAAGCTTTTGACAGTACGAATAGGAATTCCGTTTTTTTCATCTTGCATGCGTGCTATGACATCTTCCATCTAAATAACAATAACAAAATAATTAAAACCTTTTAAAAGTTGCACTTTTTTCAGAAAAATCAGTTCTTTAACAACTTTTTATACCAATCTTGCCCAACCAAGTGTAATGTCATATCCTTGCCTTTCTACACTTTGTCACATTAATATTTTTAGTTTGGTTAAAAGATGATGGAGAAAACAGTAACATACACACACACTCATGATAAAATGAATGTAGCATTCTAGCTTTCTGCCCATTTGGTGAATTCTGCTGTATCTGTTTCAATCTGGTTAGTACACTCTCTTTTGCTTTTGAAAAGTTTTCAGTTTTAAAGAACTATACAAAGCCTAATGTGGAATTTAGATCTGAATAACATTCACTCAGATCATAATCCCTGCGTGTTTATACCTGGGGTGCTCATATACACACAAACACACGGAAGTTGTATTATGGAGCTCAACATCGATTCACTCATTTACTCATTCCACAAACAGCTACTGATCACCGACTACAGACCAGACTTGCCCATGGGCACTGTGGATATGAAAACGAATATAATACAGTTGCTGTCCTCAAAAGAAGTCACAGTCAATATTGAAAACAATGGTAAAATTTGAGTAAGGTTTGTAGTGTATCCAATAGTGCTGTACCAATATCAATCTCCTGGTTTTGGTAATTTTGCTAGGATTCTAGAAGATGTTTACGTTACGGGAAGCTGTGTAAGGGCATCCGGGAATTCTCTGAACTATTTTTGCATCTTTTCTGTAAGTTTAAAATTATTCCAAAAAAAAGTTAACGAAATCACAGTCTAAACTTTCTATCAGTGAATTACCAAATTCCCATCAACACAGATTCAGAATGGTTTTCAACTAAGAAATCTCACTTGCCTGGATAAGTATTTTCAGATGTATTCACATGAGAAACTGTTTACCAGAAACTGGAGATGTGGGGAGAATGGGTTTCTGAGTCAGATAGGTCTGCATGGGACTCTGCTCTTCTTGTGACCATCCGTGTTTACTTCTGAGCAAGGTACGCAACCTCCCTAAGGCCACTTCCTCATCTTTAAGTGGTGATAATAATATTTACAGTAACTCCTTCACAATGTTTGAAGGGTAGGGCTGGGGCTGGGTGGGGGGTAAAGTATTTTAAGGTTAAATGATACAACATATATAAAGCAGCATACATAGACAATAAACCTTGGACTTCAAATGTCCACACACACACATACCCCCAATGCTTAGGGATGTTTATTCCCCACTCCTCATGTTTTTGGGTTTTTTTGTTTTGTTTTTTGGTTTTTATGTAGAGGGAGCACCACTGATTGTCTCACTCCCCTGCCTCTTTCTGCCCCTCACACCTGCCACTCCAGGGAAACTAGGCTGACTTATCAGGTGGAAGAGTTGGGAATGAGAAATCAGAATTGGTCATGGGCCCATCCTCCTTCCATGGAGAAGCCCACGTCCAATTCTGCTGGTGTGATAGGCCTGCCCTAGTGAGTGAGTACAACTGATCAGGATTGAGTTTCAGGATTAAAGTTTATGTTTGTGCAAACATTCTTCGATAATAGCTTTATCAGCAATTCAGGTGATACTATGACCCCTTTCTGCCTTACGCTTTGGTTGTAATTCTCAGCTGGTTTGGAATTCAGAAAAAGAAGGTTTTTTGTTTTTTTTTATTGGCCCTCCAAAGATCCCAATAATAGCTAAATCTTTTCATGTAATAAACACATCTTCTCTAAGTATAGAAACATGAAAATAGTCCTACTTTTCTGACTTTTTGTTTTGTTACTCTTTGCCCTTCATTCACCTGACACAGTGTCCAGGAATGAAGAAAAGCTGCTTGGCCTTGTCTAGAGGCAGCCTGCAGACTCTTGGATTATGAGTTTAACAGTTTAAACCAAGTCAGATTAGACAAATGGGGAAACCTCTCTGATGCCCCTTCATACCTCCACATCCCAGGATGTGGCAGCAATCACCTCTGGTTGGGACTCAGTTAAGGTTTGTTGCTATGAGTAGAGAGAGGCATTTTCTCTGCAGTGCCACCCCTTCTCAGTTCATTGGATCCCGAAGGAATGAGATCAGGAACCTGGGAACTGAGAGGGAGCTTTGTGGTTGTATTTTAAAAGTTTTAATCTTTCTGAGTCATAATTTCCATAATAGAAAAAAAGATAAACTCCCATGTAAAAAGAGGATTTGTGTTCTAAACTGGAAATGTGATCACTGAAATGTAGTCAGGTGTTTTTATCTTTATTTAGGTATGATTTATCTGTGAACATTACCATGGCCTAGAGTGAGCAAAGAACAAATAAAACAACAAAACAAAAACAAAAGCAAAGACAAAGACAAAAACGATCTGGTTTCTAAAAGTTGAAATCAGTCCCAAAGGCCACATATAAAAACACATCCTTGGGGTGCGTGGGTGGCACAGTTGGTTAGGCATCCGACTCTTGGTTTTGGCTCGGGTTGTGATCTCACGGTTATGGTATCGAGCCCCGCATTGAGCTACATGCTCAGAGCAGTCTGTTTGGGACTCTTTCTCCCTCTCCTTCTGCCCCTCCCAATTCTTCTCTCTCTCAAATAAATAAATCTTTAAAAAATATAAATACATACATACATATATACAAACACATCCATCTTACTTAATGAAGTTTCCTTACACATTCACTTGGAGTCTATTTATTTTTATATTAAGCATGGTTTTAACACACTTGATTGTCTGCTTTCCCACTATTTGCAATAGCAAATCGGGTGAGAAAGAGAATGTTAATAGCAGACAAACTAATAGAGCAAGAGAGATGAGACACTATACAAAGTAACACCAATAAATACTAAACTTTTGGGGACAATTTAAATTTAAGGCCAAAGGACTCAGAGATCTCAAACATCCCAAAGAGGATGTTTACACATACACACATCTATTGACCGATCAATCTATTATCTGTCATTTTCATCAGTATGCCACTGAGTTGTAAAGAGTTAGTTTTCACTCTCATAAGCCCATTTCTAGGGTGAGGAAAATTTCAGCTTGGGATGACAGAACACTGAGCTATGAACAGGACAGCTGGCCATGGCTGGTCACTGAGACTCTCTCTGAGTCCTACTTTCTTCACCCTCCAAGTAAGAAGTTAGAGGCATGTGACTGGTAAGATTTCTTCTAGCTACAAAATTACTTAAGTCTGGAAATAATCATCAGCGTTCAGAACCGGGTAAGTCTCCTCACTTACATCAAAGAGCTGGTTCCCTATAGACAAATAGATGAGCCCGTTAAATTGATCAGGACCTTTTATAAATTGCTTCCAACTGTTGGCACCTTTTAATATCAATGCAAATAGCAACGTGATTAAGAACACGCACTGAGGCCAGTCAAATCTAAGTTTGAATCCTGGCTGTGCTACCTGCAAATTTTATGAACAGGTAACACACTTTAAAAACTCTGAGACTCAGTTTTCTCATCTGTAAAATGGAGACAATAGCATTACACATCTCATCAGGGCTGAGGATTGATGAAACAATGCTAATAAATGTTTACCCATAATGCTGCCATTATTGTCATCATCGTCATCATCTTTGTCCTTATCAACATGAGTTTCTTCCCTCATCACTGTATAAGGAACCCCCAAGCCCTTTTTCTTTCTTTGACAATCCAGCTGACAAAGACAGCTGTGGTTAAATGCCACATATTTATTAGAAGCAACCAACTGTCAATCATGAAGTAGACAGAGATACCCATGGACAAGCTCTCTCTTAGATTTCTTATAGAAGACTGGCTTTGAAGAGGATTTGATTAGAAGAAACGTCAGGAAGAATGTTTATGCACATAAGCAAAGACTATGTAAGCTATGGAAAGATAATATTGAGAAGAAAGGGAGAAATGAGATTGCATTCATTTTTTACAAAGTGAAAATATCTCTGCTGTCGTATTTTCTTGATGAATTTGCCTCTTGAAGTTTAGAGGGTCAAAAAATTGAATTGAGATTGAGTACTCTTTGCAAAAGTAATTATTTTCCCTATGCAAACTAATCCTCTATGTGTGTAAAGAGTAAAACAATGGTCTCTTGCAAAGTAGTTTTGAGAATATCAAAACTTGTTCAAAAACTTTTTTATACCTCAATTACAAAATCTTTCACATTTAATTATTATCTAATAACTGTCTGTTCTCCCTTCGATGTGAACTTCTTGAAAAAAGAAATCTCACCTTACTCATTTTTGTATTGCTAATACATAAAGTGCCTGGCCCATAGGAAGGTTCAAAAAAAAGGGGGGAATGCATTGAATTTTCGTTTATAGCACATGTTGATTTTTCTGAGACGCAAAGGAAAAGTGCAAGTTAAATTGTTTGAGATGCTTGAGATGTTGAAAATGGTTGTTTTTTGTTTTGTTTTTTGTTTTGTTTTTTACCTTTTATCTAACATTTGTTGGAAAAAACAGGCTGGGTCAGAAATACTGGAACAGAAGAGCTTAATGTACAATAAACTAAAATATTATTATTATTTTTGTTCCATTTCATGCGGGGATTCTTCAGCTTGTTTATTAGAGGAATTTTTTCCTTCAAAACATAAGGGTAAATCAGAGGCTGTTTATGAGGCTGTCTTCCTATTCATAGATGTGAGACTCAAGTTCACTGCCATGCGTAAGCTGTTGAGATGAAAGGCGCTGTTGAACTCCAACACACTGCTCTTTTTCCGGGAATTCATAATTAGCCTTTCCTTTGGAATAGTTTAGATGTCATTTCAATGCTTGTGATTTATTTCAAATACTGCTCAGGTTAAACAGTGCCCGCCCTCACACTTGGTGGGATGAAAGAGAAAGTGGATTATGCAGGTACATCCTTGAGGAGCATTACTAATTATTCAAAAGGGGTCTGCCAGACAGGGGACTCCCACATAGCTACGAAAACAAATATCGCTGCCTTGAAACCTTTCCAGTTTCGTAATGTTCTAAACAATGATGGGAGTTTAATTAAATTTACTTGTAGCTATATTTGCCAGAACTTTATCATAATATCAGGACGACTGATTTCATTAAACCAGAAGCTGAATGCAGAGACACCCTGACTGTAGGCGAAACATGTGCATGAAAAAAAAGCTAAAACATTCCATACGCTGTAGTTCTGAAAGAGAAATAATCAATCAAAATCTCAAAGGAAGTTTTCCAACTTCTTATCGTAATCCACCATTAAGCACAAGCATTTGGAAATATAAATGGGCATACTGAATGGATTTTTTCCTATGTGCACATACTTTCAAATTATTGTGTGCTGCCATCATTTTAAGTGCTGGATATGAGAAGAAACCATGAGTCAAGAGGTTCTCAGATATCTTAAGACAATTAGGTGGTGGCAGGTATTACATAATTTAAACCTGTCTATAATTCTTTTGCCTTCAAGAAGCCTTGCTAAAGAAGCATATGATTTGCACTTCTGAATTCAGTGGTGACAGCCAGAAAGCAGAGTCAGCCCCTAATGAAAGTTAAATATGAATAATGAGATTAAAATTTGCAACCCAAACTGTTTTCTGCTACAATAATTCAATTAAAGCTGCTTCTAATTGGTATGATTTTCCCTCATGTTACAGTTGATGGTCGTCAGTATCTCAACTCAGAATTAATTACTTTTTCCTATGAAAAAGGGACAATTTTCATGAATAATTATGACTAAAAAATACACACATAAAATCTCGTTACATGTAAATCTGTCCTAGTTCATCTTGAATGTAGATTTATTTTTTCAAAAGCAGTAACTAATTGAAAAAGGTGGAGATTTTATGCTTTTGTAATTTTACAGAAATAAAGATTTTTTTCTTCTTTTTTTTAGAGGGGGAGGGGCAAAGGGAGAGAGAGAGAGAGAATCTCAAGCAGGCTCCACACCAGTGCAGAGCCTGACACCGACCGACACAGGGCTCCATCTCACAACTCTGAGATCATGATCTTAGCAGAAATCAAGAACTGGACCCTTAATGGACTGAGCCACCCAGGCACCCCGAGAAAGATTTTTTTCTGGTCTATGCATGTCATTTTCATTTGTTCTTAAATAAAGCAATTCTCTCATCAATGTCAAGGAATATAACCTCTATTTTGAATAAATTAATTAATTAAAAACTGTACTCATTAGATTTGTTAGGATTACTTGGGTTACAAGTGATAGAATTCTGACTTAAACAAGGAAATGGTTTGTAAGCATTGTGGGATGTTTTGTGCAACTCAAAGATCAGAATGTGAGTGGGTCTCAGGCAGAGCTGACCTGCAGAACATTCTCTCTGCCTTCCATCTTGACCCCTCTTGTGTCTGCCTCACATTTCTCCACCGACCAGAAGCTTCCCCTAGTTCTCTAACGCACAGAGCAGGAAACATGGTACCCCTACCTTCTGAGTTTTATAGTTTACAGTCCAGAAACCCAAGGACA
Source organism: Neomonachus schauinslandi (assembly GCF_002201575.2). NCBI lineage: Eukaryota > Metazoa > Chordata > Mammalia > Carnivora > Phocidae > Neomonachus > Neomonachus schauinslandi. The sequence goes on from NC_058408.1 coordinate 60,077,923, forward strand.
AATTGCTTCCCCCTCTCATTCCCATATCTGAATTTTGGGCCCAAACAATGCTTTATAATGTTGGGCGGGTTGAGGCTAGAAGGGTGATGGCAGATAAAACAATGGTGTTCACTAGACCTTTATTCATAGGAAAAACCTATTGAAAGGCAGAGGGATAGAGCTGTATAGTAGGAAAAAAAAAATGTAAGAGAAGTCTAGGGGAAGGAGAGAGGAAGAGAGGGGCCTCCTGCGTAATGATAGTGAGCCAAAGACAAAAAGTGATGCAGGGAAGAACCATGGGGCAGACAAGTAAATCAAGAGAAGTAATTTTTACAGCTATAAGAGGGAAAGAAGTTCCTTGGCTAATTTACATATAATACTTGGCCATGGTAGTATTTGCCCATGAGGTAAAAAATGCAAGAGTATTAAATATCTATGACAGAGTAACTTAGGTTTTCAGAACTTTTTTTGTTTCTCTGAGGTGTCCTTTGTTTAACTTTCAGAAGAGCCTAATGGCTAATCGCTATTGCAGTCAGAGTTCAAGTAGGAGAGTTGCCAGAGTCTCCTGAAATACTGGGAAAGGCTTCATGGGAAAGGCTTCATGAGAAAGGTAAGCCTGAGCTGAGCCTAGAGGGTAGCCAGGATAAAGTGATGGAAAAAGAAGGATGCAGAACATTCGAATCCTAAGTCAATTGCTTCATCCTGGCTTCAAGATGAGGATGAGCAGGACTCTTGCTGACAGTGGTGACCTTTACAGGAATCCTTCTCCCTCTGCGCCCATATCCAACTATGTCCACCTCTGAAGGCTGTAGTGATCCCCACATACATTTCCACTGTTGTCATCACTTAGTTCATGGCTAGCCTGCTTGGTATTCTCTCTGTAATGGACTGCTGTTTGCACCTACCTTAGCCCGCTCAATTGACAGATTAACTCAGGAATGAGTTGACTATGTCACCCTTTATTAAAAATTTCTGATGGACCTGACAACCCCATGAGCTCTCTGTAAGTTGAATGACCTCTCAAAGTTCTCCACAGTAAGGCCCAAAACAATCATTCCAGCCTTGTAACTCCCCACTCTCCTCACAACGCCTCATGCTCTGCGCATGCCCAGCTATCGCTCACTGCCTCACCTTGTCCCATTCTATTCCTTTGGCCAGCTGTGTCCTTCCTTTTCCCATCCTGTCTGGGGAAATACGATTACACTTTTAGGAAAATTTCAATGTTAACTTTCTTACTGAAATCATTCCTAATCCTTTCCTCTGCCTCTCTCATACCAACTGAATATAATCATAGCACCTTTGGAACTCACACATAACTTTATTGTAATTATTTTTCAGTATTTACTGCCACCTTACTTTATATGACTTTTGTGTAAGTTAATTCTGTACCTATTTATCATTCCTTTTAGAGTATAAATATTTTGATGATGAGCCCCTGCCGTGGCTATCTTGCCATCTGGGGCAGAGACCATAAGGAATTGGTGGCAGAGGACCTCTATTTTTTGCTGTACACATTTCTGTGCTATTTGTATGCTTGTTTGTTTTTTAACCATGAGTATCTATTATCTTTATAATTACTTTTTTCATTAGAAATTTGGATTATTTAAGAATGCTCACTTTAATGGCATTAAAATCTTGTACTCTAAGCCCTTTACTCAAACATCTACTGTCACACATTTTAGGGTCAAATGTACCCAGCTGCCTGCTATAATATACCATATGTAAACATTCTGCACAATGACTAGCAGTCTGCAGCAACTAAACTGGTCTACCTAGAAATTACCTTTTTTCTTCCTGTCTTTTAAATTCAGAGCTAATGGACTAAACTGTTTATATTCATTTTAAATTAGTCACACCTCATTATCACCCTGGTAGACAGAATCAATAGTCTAATCATTAGCCCTTACTCAGGGCACAGGAGAAATCCTAGTAAGTGGAAAGTCGTTCTTGATAACTTTCTCATTGATGCAGATACCTGATTCTGGATGAGCTCTTTTCCTATTTTAGCTTCTGGAATTAACTTGAAATTCCTCAACCTCAAGGGTTTGGCAAAGATAGACCAGTCATTCTCTTAAAATAACTCGACAGTCAATACTTAGGAAACAAATTATCTAAGACAGCCATTGAGAGAAAAAGGCAGAGAATGTAGAATATGCCCTGGGTTTACTAATCCTCTGACATTTAGCAGGAAGGACCAACAAGAGATGCCAAGGGGCTTTTGACTGAGCTTGCCATTTTAACACAGTCTCACTTGGTCAATTGCCAAGAGCTTGGTCAATTGCTGACCACTGGGCACCACAGACCCATTTCCAGGAGCCTACGAAGTAAATTCTCCCTTCCTCTCTTCACACTTGGCAGAACAGAAATACACGCTTACCTCCTTCTCCCTCCTCCACTGAAAACCAGGGATTAAGAACACTCTTGTATATCTCAGCCATCCACATAAAGTCATTGGGATCAGAGATTTAACCAGCAGCAGAAAGGAAGCTCTCATCACGGTGTTTTGTGATTCAGAAAATGACACATTTGCTGAAGGCCTAGAACATGCCTGTGATTCTTTAAACACCTCACAAAGTTGCAGATTTCGTGTCTGAGAACTGTTAGAACAAATGATGCTTCTATCATTGACTTCGCCCTTCATCCTGTCTCTCTCTAATGATTCTTCACCTCTCTTCAGATTTATCCCTCAGGAGAAATCCACTCAGCACTGTTTTCTAGGTACCTCTGTTCTCAGGGATCATTAATGTTAAAATCTCCTATTATAGTTTAAGAACATTCATACCTCCTGCTCCAAGAGGTAAGTGTCACCTGTGATATATTTTTGAGCTCTCAGATAAGAAATGTATGTCAAAATTATCAGAGTCATTGAAGTCTTCACTTGATTAGGTTTCAGAAAGATTTTGATGAATATAAATTCATAAGAATTCATAAGAGTAACAGAGACAGGAAGGGTTATGAAGGGAAGATGGAATTTAAATCAGGAGACATTAGATTACATTTTAGCTGCATTGTTAAAACATAAATTATTTAACTTATAATTCAGTTTCAACATGGAGTTATCTACAAACTATAAAATGTACTGAAGTCCACCCTTCCACAAATTCAATAAGTATCCAATATTTGTGAACAAAAATGTCATTGATAGGACATACTGAAGTTCAAATAGCAAGAAAGACAGTAAAAACCTGACTTTATTCTACTCCCTCCTTTCTTCTTCTCGGCCTCTTTAAGGAATTCTCATAACATCAAGCCTACATAACGATAATTTTGGCTAGGGGATGCAGTGGATAACAGTGTAGAAATCAATCTAATAAAAGTAAACACAGGACTATGGTACCATGTTTCATCATTCCAAGAAAGATATTACCACACATTCATTATTCGTACTGTAAGAATCTACAGAGATTCTCAGAGAAAGATCTGAAAGTTCTTCTTTCAAGGTCTCTCATCATTACACAATTTTCCTAATGACGCTTGGCATTATGTGGAACAATGTTGGGAATACTGGGATAGAACAGAGGAGGCAAGAAGTGTGTAAAATGAGTATGTATGTATATATGTATGTATGTATTCATTTATTTATTTATTTGACAGAGAGAGCGAACAAGCAGGGGGAGCAGCAGGCAGAGGGAGAAGCAGGCTTCCCGCTGAGCAGGGAGCCTGATGCAGGACTCAATCCCAGGACCCTGGGATCATGACCTGAGCCAAAGGCAGATGCTTAACTGACTGAGCCACCCAGGTGTCCCTGTACAATTAGTTTGAACGGGAAAAGCTCCAGTTAGCCAAGGGTCTAGAGACAATAGAGGGTGCTGTGCAGTCCAGTCCAAATGTGAAACAAAGAAACAAGGTTAAGTTAAAGATTCAGCTGGGAGACATATTAGTTCAACATCATGGGAAAGCCTCCCATTTTAAGCCTCTGTATCTTTGTCCATTAAATGGAGATAATTCTACTTATCTCTCATGTTCTATGAGGAACAAATGATACATATGTATATGATACGTAGTTTCAAAATCCATCAAGTATGATTATGAATATCATCGTTAAGGCACTGAGCACATGTCCCCAAGACTGCTTAAGTGAAGTTAAATTCTGATTTCAGAAAATCAAGCATCAGTAAAAAGGACTTAAAATAACAAGGAGCTTGATCTCTGATCCATTTTATACTCACTTTTTTTTTTTTTTGTCCTTTCTATCCCCGTAGCCTGATTAGAGCTATGAATGTGAGGGGAAGTTCTCAGAGTCCGTTCACTGTCAGGTAGACTTCAGAAACAGAAAATAATCAAGAGGTTCAAGACCAGAAAGGAAGGTGCACTGAGTGAGGGAATGTAAAGAGACACGTGTTCTTGATCACGGTGGGAAAACATGGCAAACTTTCTGAGTTAGAGAGACCGGGCATCTGTGTTCACCCTGGAATGCACTGTTTTCCAACCTGGAACCACCAGGCAGCTCTTTGCCCATATGCGGGCTGGAAAACCTAGGATCTGAACGTTCTTGCGAGGGCCCAGGAGACAGAGGTGTGAGGTCCTTTCTAAGGATGAGGAAAAGATGCTCATTCAGTGGTTTCATTGATGTGCAGGTTCACCTGGGTTAGATGCTTCTTTTGTAAAAATGCAAAGGACAATACCAAATAAAGTCATGCCCTACCCAGCCTCCTTTCTCAACAGGGGTTCTGTAAGAGAATTAAGCCCTTCAGAATATGAGTGACTATTTTCTCAATTCTCTCAAGGTTGATAGAGGACTAGTAGCATTCCAAATGCATAGGAGAGAGGTTAATTTATCACGTACAATGGCTCCCACAGGCAATTAGGGCTTAATATTCTCAGAAAATCCAGGTTGAGTGCTGCTCCGGACAAGACCTGTCAGTGCATTGGGTGCTATTTTTGGAGCCACAAGCAATAGCTGTGCTCTGCTTCCACTGAGAATAAACATGAGCACTTTGACTTAAGCATAGGCAGAAGAGCTAAAAACATTTTTAATGATGTGATACCACAATATGTTACTTAAGTAACTCACTTTATGGCAAGTTCTTTTGCAAAATGGAGGCTCAGAGATGTCTCTGGGACAATTTTAGTGTAGGTGTGCCAGGAGTGAACAAAAGGATGACCTGCAGTCACCTCCACCACATACAGGGTCCCCCTGTTATCAGAAAGTAGCATTCCTACGAAACCTCTAGGAAGCCAAAATAGCTTCAAGTGAATGAAGAAACCAGAACCACTAATTTATTAGGAAAGCCTTCTGAACATTTCCAGACCCCCAAAGTAACCTCTCTTAGGCTTTTCTGAAATCTTAGGTCACATCTTGCCAACAGATACATAAAATAAATGGAGATAAAGCGCAGATGGTCACACATACAATTCAAAGCTCTGGTGGGGAGATGCCGAGACACTGAGTGTAGTTCCCGGGGAAGGCACGAGGGGGCGCCACTCTCACTGCCCGGAGTGAGCGTTGCCTCTGCAAAGGCTTGCTGCAAAAAGATGCTAACCACTCCACTTTTTCACTTTTCTCATAAAAGCGAAAATCATCTCAGGATTTATTTTGGTTAGTAAAAACAGGCACTAATGTAGGTCTTTCATAAAAGCAACGTGGCATTAAGAGAACTTTCTAAAAGCGGTGATACCTGTATACGATTCGTGTTAGCAGAGGAGCATCCAGCCTGCTTAGTCTAAGAATTAATACCCTGCCTGTGATTCTCATTCAGAAACATTTTTTTTAAAGGATTATAACCTGAATGTAAGGCAAAAGCACTTTAGAAGGACAAAAGCATAATCATGCCAATGATGGTTTACCTACCTCAGATGCACACACTAAAAATAAATATATGTAGGCAGATTTGGCTATTTGCCTTATGTTTCATGCTTTTCAAGGTTTTGAATTGGTTTTTGCTGCTGCTGAGCTTGACCTTTTCCTCTGTGTGACATTCCTTGGTTTACTTATTTCATAGATTGATTTTTAAATTTCAATTTCCTAGAATTCTTCTGAGATCGATGAGCAAATTGTAGAAGGGCAAAAGGAAAAGAATTTCCCCTTTAACTACATCTTTGCTAGTGCTGCCAATTCAAGGCACTATAAAGTTAATATGGACTTTATTTTTCAGAAGCATTTGAACAGGCATATTGATCTTCCCAACCCACTGAACAGTTAGCTCTTAAGAAGGGAAAACTCAATGTGATTTTTCTTGTTCATCCTATACATGTGCAAGGCTGAAGGTGGGGAATTGGCAAAGTTGCCTCCTGGCTGATCCATTTATGAAAGAAAGCTCTCTGTTCAAGGCTTCCTGCAACTGTTCATTCATTCTCCTATACGCTCAAGAGAGAAATTAGGATTCATGGTGGATTACTTTATACAAAGTCCCTAAGCAAACTAGGTCTAAGCATAGACATGCAAATGGAGACCTTCCAGTCCAATAACTTTCTTTTATATCCCCCATGATTTTGTTTTCTGCATACCAAGGAAATCGGAACTCCTGGTTGCCTTCTTCCTGACAACAGTTCTCAACAATTTCATGAAAAAATGAAAAAAAAAAAAAAAGGAGTTTGCCTTACTTATGGCTAGATAGCCTGTGTCTATCATCTTACAGTTAAAACATGGACTTGAGAAGGTCACAGCAGACTTAGCAACTATGGTTGGCTTGCAGTTGTCCCACGGCACTAGCCAAAAATCCTAATCTGAAATCTTAATTGTATTTGGCTGCTGTAATACAGTTCAAGTATAGTAATGTTATAATTAATTATTATATTATTTATATGTGTGTATCTAACATAATTATGGAATGTAATTTTCTTTTTAAGATTTATTTCTCTATTTGAGAAACAGAGAGATAGAGAGCCACGAGCGGGATGAGCAGAGAGTGAGGGAGAGTGAGAATCTCAAGCAGACTCCCTGCTGAGCACTAAGCCCTATGAGGGGCTCCATCTCACGACCCTGAGATTGTGACCTGAGCCAAAGTCAAGAGTCGAACACTTAACTGTCTGAGCCATCCAGGTGCCCTGGAATGTAATCATTTTTAATATTGGTTTAAAGGAATAGTCCTTACACCAACTGTATTTCCTTTCCAGATTCTATAAGGTGTGTGAGGTTTACAACTGTTAGGTCTCCGGGGTTTAACTAGACCTGCAATCTATGCACTTCCATGCAAAAAGGAGCCACATTATGACAGTGTCTCACTGGCAAAAACTGTCTATTTTCTATAGTCTGTAAAGTGCTTCCTTGAATGTTATACCCACGTATAACACCATGTACTTCTAAAAACTAAGTCATATTCCTAGGGAAATGGAATAGGATTGATTGAATGTGTATACAAAATTTATACTGAAATCATTCCTTTTTTTTCATTCATATCTACTAACTTACTCAGTTCCTAAATGCGTTCCCTTTCTTCCAGTGAATGTGGCTGAAGGGCAGCTAGAAAATACCGAGGAAACAAATATAAATGCTAAAAGCATCAATTCACCTAAAAGACTGGGAAAGAGCTCAATGTCCTTTATGCATGTATTAAACCCTTGCCAGGATGCATCTTTCATTATACAGCACTTTTCTCCTTTAAGCCAACATTCCTTATTACAGAGCACAGTATCACATGCTGTGTAATGCACATGTTGCCAAGGCAACAAGAGAGCTATATGCCAAAGAGGGAAAAATAGAAATTAACCTTGGACAATTACCTAGCATTACAAAGAAGGAAGGTAAAATATGGCATAGTGCAATTATGCAACACATGGTTGTATGAATAGAAAAAAACAGAGTCCAGGTGAAAGGAATCATAGTGGAGGTGCCATTAAGGGGACAGCTGTGATAAACCGGGAATTAACAGCTACATAGGAGAACAAGATCTTCCTCCACGTTGTGTGCATATCGAAATTTGTCTGCATCTTTTTGGAGGGTGGGTGGGTGTTAATGGGATGTTCATGTTTTTAAGCACAGGAGTGAAATAATAGAAAAAATATATATTGGTCTCTGCCCTGGGTTCCTGACACAGAGCTCCTAAATCTCTTGGAATTTCCCAAGTGACAGAGTGTCTCTTGTTCTAATAAGCTGACTCTTGATAGGTTGCTGGGTGGGGGCTGGGTTGGTCACCAGAAAGACCAAGCCATGATTAGAAGCTTGGAATTTTCAGTTCCACTCCCCATTCTCCAGGGGAGGGGCTGGAAATGGAGTTAATGATCCACCATATCCCAAAACACCTGTAGTATGGCATTTGCGGAGCTTCTAGGTTGGTGAACAGATCTACATGCCAGGAAGATAGCACATCTCAACTCCAAGGGGACAGGGGTTTCTTCTGCTCTTAGGACCCCTCCAAACCTTGCCCTATATATCACTTCACCTGGCTGTTCATTTGTAACCTTTATCATATCATATGCTTTACTATATATAAACCAGTAACTGTGTTTACCTGAGTTCTGTAAACTGTTCTAGTAAATAACTGAATCCAAGTGGGGGAAGGGTCAAGGGTCAGAAGTTGTGGGTAACCTTGGGACCCACTACCTGTGATTGACATCTAAGGAGGAGACAGTCTCACGGGACTCAGCCCTTAACCTGTGGGGTCTGCACTAACTCCAGTTAGTGTCACAGTTGAGTTGAATTGTAGGACACTCAGCTGGTGTCTTAAGGAATTATTTGGTGTGGAAAAAAACCCCATACATCTGGTGTTAGAAGTGTTGTGAATGTGGCAGTCCTGTGAGGGTAAAGGAGAACCACTCCAGAGCAGGAGGTTTTCCACACAATACTCAAGTCTACATTTCAGTGGTGACTTGAAAATGTGCCCTGTGACACGCACACACACATACATGCTTTTATATGTATACACCATTTTCCAACTCACCCCTGCTGCCTTTGATTTCTAACAACCCCCTTCACCTCCACCTCAACACACACACTTTTTTTGCATCTGATCCCTTTCCTCTTGCTACCGTTGCCACCATGAATGTTACCCCACCCATATGCAGCTAAACATTCCTGATTACTCTTCCATTTCCAGCCGCTGCTTCCTCCAATCATTTTCTTCTGGATAATCCTGCCAGATCAGTTTTTCTGAAGCAGGTCAAAGCATGCCAGTGGGTTCATTGTATGCACCCCTACCACAAAGCACATACTTCGAAACCTTCAATGGCTCCATGCTGCCTACTGAATTAAGTATGATTTACAATTTCTTTTATATTTTGGAGCACCTGGGTGGCTCAGTCGGTTAGGCGTCTGCCTTTGGCTCAGGTCATGATCTCAGGGTCCTGGGATCAAGTCCCGTGTTGGGCTCCCTGCTCAGCGGGGAGTCTGCTTGAGATTCTCTCTGCTCCTCTCCCACTGGTGCTCTCTCTCTCTCTCAAATAAATAAATAAAATCTTTAAAATTTCTATTATGTTTCTTATCTCCAAGTGTTTGGGATCTGACATACTGTCTATATATGTGTGTTAATTTATTTTATTAATTAATAATTAATAACCTTGGGGCGCCTGGGTGGCTCAGTTGGTTAAGCGACTGCCTTCGGCTCAGGTCATGATCCTGGAGTCCCGGGATCGAGTCCCGCATCGGGCTCCCTGCTCGGCAGGGAGTCTGCTTCTCCCTCTCCCACTCCCCGTTTGTGTACCCTCTCTCGCTGTGTCTTTCTCTGTCAAATAAATAAATAAAATCTTTAAAATAATAATAATAATAATAATTAATAACCTTAATTAATATTAATTTATTAATTGGTCAATATTGATTTTCTTAATTAACAATTAAGAAAATAAATTAAACAATGAGGCCATTAGACCAAAGTGGTCCTAATACTTTGGTGGCCTATGTAAACAAGCCAAAACCTAAGCCTGTAAATACCTCAATGTTAAGAGATTGAAACCTAAGGCCAACCAATCACAGTCAGCTAACTACCCTTCCCAAATAAGGCAAACGCTAAGGACAACCAATCACAAACAGCCAAGTAGGCTTTAAGCTATAGCTGATCAATTTCCTTTCTTTGATTCTGTACCTTGTCTATATAAGTCTTTATATAGACACAGCTCCCACCTGCAGAGTGCTGCTAACAGGGTATGGTTTGGCAACGGCCTACTGGAATCAATTTTTGTTCAGACAAACTCTTAAGATACTTAACATGCCTCAGTTTATCTTTCAGCAATATATGTGTGTATGCACACACATACATACGCACACACACAATCTTTGTTTAGTCTTTTCATTGTTTCATTGTTTGTCTAATCAATGGCTATTGAACAAACAGTAAGGACCTCAGTGCTCAGGGCACTCCAACAAGAAACATATATATTCAAGAACCACCTCATTGTGGACTACAATACTTACTGGATTAATCTTGACTGTCAGGAGTCTAGAATTTTTAACTAGGCTTGCTATAGGGAAGGGGAAAGTAACATTTATTGTGCACTAAACACAAGCCAGGTACTCCACACACATTTATTGTGCACTAAACACAAGCCAGGTACTCCACACACATTATTTCATAACATATTCATAACAACTGCAAATTAGGGATTACTGAATATGATTAAATATAAGGTGATAACCCCCCAATAATTATCTATTTGAAGCAGGTCAAAGCATGCCAGTGGGTTCATTGTATGCACCCCTACCCTAAAGACAGGAGTTCTTACACATGAAGCCTTACCAAGTCCCTGATAATGTGGAGATAACATGTCCTCCGCAGAACGTTACATTGACACCACCTCAATCATTGTCACTTGCAGATACTTATAAAGGTTATGTAATGGAATTTTTTTTTTAAAGATTTTATTTATTTATTTGAGACAGAGAGAATGAGAGAGAGAGAGCACATGAGAGGGGGGAGGGTCAGAGGGAGAAGTAGGCTCCCCACCGAGCAGGGAGCCCCATGTGGGACTCGATCCCGGGACTCCAGGATCATGACCTGAGCCGAAAGCAGTCGCTTAACCAACTGAGCCACCCAGGCGCCCTGTAATGGAATTTTTTAAAGAGGCAAATACACTTAACATACATTTAATGATTACTTTCAACTTAAATATTAGATATTATTGTAAACAAACTCTGAAAGAGCATATTTTTAAAAAATACACTAAGTGGTAACTTTTTCCAAAGTATAAATATTCACCAGAGGTCAGATGAGGGGGCGAGCGGGGACAGTCCTGCTCAAAATTTGCCACATACGGTATTGTCTTCATGCTACAGAGCAGAAAAGAGGCTCAGCAGGTTGGGACCCACCCAAGGATACACAGCTGTGAATCCATCTGCATGATTATACTAAACCACAGTGATGTTGAACTACTGACAATGATTTCCCCCTTTGGCAAGTGTAAGCCCCACAGGGACTCCGGGATAGTCCGACACACCCTCCACTGAGAATCATCAATTTCTGCAGGTCTCCACCAGTCCAGAAAAGCTTGTGAACTTTACTTTCTGTAGCCAGAATAAAGAAAACATAGTTTTGGTTTTTATTCTTTTAAAGGAAAAATAAAAATATTGAATATATTTTTAAACCTGTATCTGGTGCCTTAGCATTTTGATACTCTCAGGGATATACAACGTTGGGAACAAGGAGCGGGGAGTATGTGACCTTCATTGTCCAGGAGAACCAGATGGAACTCTCAGTTCTGTCACTTGCTGAACAATTCTGGGAAAGTACAGTTGACCCTTGGACAATGTGGGGGTTATGGACACTGCCCCACACTCCCACTAAACACAGCTGAAATCCACGTATAGTTTTTGACTCCCCCAAAACTTAACTACTAATAGCCTACTGCTGACCAGAAGCCTTACTGGTAACATAAACAGTTGATTAACACATCTTTTGTGAGTCATATGTATTATATCCTGTATTCCTACAATAAAGTTACGTAGAGAGAAGGAAATGTTACTAAGAAAATCATAAAGAGTCCATTTACATTACTGGGCTGCATTTACTGAAGAAAATCTGCATATAGGTGGACACGCACAGTTCACACCCGTGTTGTTCAAGGGTCAACTGTAACCTAACCTCTCTGAGCCTACATCTCCTTTCCCATAAGATGAGAATTCTAATTCCTTGATGAAATGTGTGCTTGTCAATGTTCGCTTCCCCTCCCCTCGTCCTGCGTAAACCCTGACATGATACTATTTCCGGAAGTGCCTACTCCAAAGTGAAACTGTCCTATTCTCTGAGTGGCTATTATGACTTTATTCCTTTTTGATTATTAATTAATAATAATTATTATTAATCCCCATAGGATTAATGAGGTTAAAACTAGGAGAAAATTTAAAGCTCGTTCTTTAGGGAACTGTTTTCTCCCTGATAGGTTATTTCTCTTTTCAGACCCTGTGAACAAATCTACCAGCTCTCTCTGCAGAAGCTTGGACTCAAGGTCAACTGATAGGCTGCCAGCCTATGTATGAACAAGCAAAGTCCTGCATTCCTTACCTGACATAAGGAGCCCAGGACCCCATCCAGCTTATAGGGACTCTCAAATCATGCCCATTGTCCCTTCCCCTTGTCCAATGGTTACTTCTGCTTCATCTTAATGTTAAAGTCTCTGCCTCGGGAGGAGCACACAGTTCCTTAACATAGCATATGGTGCACATATAGGCATGTTTTCTAATTATGCCTGCACAACCTTATACCCACCTTTACATGTGATGACAAAGTTCCCCTTTCTGAATATTCATCCTAAACCCTAAACACAAAGAACCCCGTCACCACTGCTCAGGGAGTCACGGCTTTGGAAATTATTCCCCGTGATCTCCTCATTTGCTGCAAATAAAGATTCCTTTGTGTGACAACTCCACCTGGTGTAGTCTCCCCTGTAACTCACTAAGGAGCGAACTCACGTTAGTGCAGTTACACTTTTATGTCACGCTCTGTATTGCATTATAGTCATCTGTATAAATCTCTTATTTCTGCTGCCACCTTTTAATAAATACTGACTTAATTCCATCTGTATCTGTATCCTGAACAGAACCTTTTGAGAGACTGAACACACAAAGAGAAAATGGCCAGACCACACATGACAATGGAACGCTGCATACACACAACCCCCACAACCGCTGCATCCAGCCTGGGAAGCCAAAATCACAAAATCATAGTGAGCCCAAAACAGTCAGGACCTTGGCAATCTATCGGCTTCCCTAATTTTTACTCCTGCGTCTATCTCAGGATCAACCAGAGAAAACTAAATATGATCCCTCAACCAATCACTTAAGATGCTTGACTACGGCCTCCCCATGCCAAAACTTTAATCAGGGCATGTCTGAAGCCTTCTTTTTTTCACTGTGAAACCATCCCACTCCTCTGCCTGCCTCTGAATCTCTACCAAATGTAAGTGATGGTGGCCAACTCCCTTGCTATGCAAGCTCTGAATATTCTTTTTCTCATTTGGGTGACCTTCATTGATTTCCATACCTACCAGAACTTTCCATACCTTTTATACCATATATATGTATATAGAGAGTAAATACATATTTATATGTATATATATATGTAGAATAAATTAGAGTATTTAGAGTAAATTCTTGTCCAAAATGATGCCTTTTATAAAACCAAAGTCCCTTTTCAGTTCTAACATTCTATAACTAATAGCAAGGTGTTGAGGTCAAATAAAAAACTGATTTGATAGATAGTTGAGCAACTGATCAGAAAGAATGAGTTGCTTTGAATCTCAAGACAAGTTACAGGCTCAAAGTGTTATACCTTAGAAGTTCTAAAAGGCCAAATTAAACCCCAACCACTTCAAACCCAGTAATGGCATACTGCTCATTTTAGAAACATTTCTTCCAGGATGCATTTGTCCTTCTACTAAATAAATACCAATTCACTTTTTCAAAAATCCACTTACCTACCCCTGAGGGCCCTGAATGCTAATTCTCAAATGGAGAGGCAAGAGCAAGGGCATTAGCAATGAATTCAGGCCCTTGTGGCGACATTTTTCCCCCCCCGGTGTGTCTGTATTGTGTTGCTTAGGCTGACTTCTTTTCTTCTCACCAGCCCTGGTCACTTGTTTTAGATCAGTTTCCCTTGGGGAGTATGAACATCATTCTCCCTGCCAAAGGGCCATCTTTGTGTCTTTGCAGTTGGCATTAGGTATCAACAGGCAGGGAGGCAATGAAAATGTCCTGTCTAGGAAATCTGTGCTCTTAGAAAGTGGAATCACATGAAATAGAATGTTATATGACATAGACCGCTCTAAAATTTGCATTATACATGGAATTTTTTCAGCTTTAATTGCAGAAAAATTTAAATAGACACACAAATAAACAATACATTGGGCCCCCCCATGTACTCGTTACTCAGCTGTAGCAATCACAAATTTATTACACCAACTTATGTTTTAAAAGGAATAAAAACTCCCTTTACAAAAGATATTATTTAAGAAAATATATAGTAATTTTTCAAATAGGGTGAATTTCTCGCATAAGAAGTGACTGGGTTTGGGGCACCTGGGTGGCTCAGTCAGTTAAGTGTCTGACTCTTGATCTCAGCTCAGGTCTTGATCTCAGGGTTGTGAGCTCAAGCTCCGTGTTGGGCTCCATGCTGGGCATGCAGCCTACTTTAAAAAAAAAGTGACTGGGCTCATGTACCATGCTTTGGCTGCTGGCCTCCTACCACTGTGGATACTTTGGCACCAGATGTGACCTTATTTAATGAGCAAGAGAGAACAGTTCATACACTAATAAAGTAAAATGTGTACTCTACTTTTATTTACATTCATAGATAACATAAGTTTTATTAATTCCTTTGTACAGATGATGGAACTAAGGGTCTGCAAGTCAAGCAATGGACTCAAGAACAGGTTACACATTGGTAAGAAATGGACCCTCCAGTAAGGCACACGTGCAAAACAGGGCAATGAAGAATATTTCAAAAAAATCTACACTGCCAAAAAAAGAAAAATGAACATCATTATTTTCTTCAAATAAAATATAAATGTTTTTGCAATATAGTCTCCTCTCAGGGAAATTTGGGAAAAGATTTATACCCTCCTGAAAATTTTCCATTTGACTGCACACAATGACAACAATCCTTTGCATTTCAACTGAGACCTTGAAATGCTCTCACTTCAAGTTCTGTTTGTCCTCATACATTCTGTGGGAGTACTGCTAGGATTAATATAATTTTTGAAATTCTACAGAACCCACGTCATTCAATCCACAGGGCAGCTGTTAAAACAAATGTGTAATGATTCTCTTGAAATGCCTCACCAAAGTAGGTGGTATTTATTGTGAATCTACCATGTTAAAAGGTTAACTGCCTGTTCTGGTCTGTGGTTTGTGACAGGGAAGGAGTTGAGGAATGACCTCCCAGAGGAGGGGTTCTTTGAGTTGTGTTTTTAGCCCTAAGTACCAATCAGAGACACTGCGTGGAGGGATGCGGCAAAACTATGGCAATGACAAGGCTTCAGATGAACTTGACCAGAACAGGGAGTTTGTGGGGCACTATCTGTAGGATTAAATCGAAGAGCATTACACACAGGCTTGAGTGGACATCTGACAGGTGTGACAGAGAGAAAACAACCATAGGTAAAAAAGAAAAGCTGCAATATAATTCAATCTGGATAATCTAACGTCTTGATGGAGAAGTCAACAAAGACAGAAAGGACCTTGGGCAAGAAAATGGGTGATGTCATTGGGAACAACAGCCAGCACTGCAGAGAATCAAGACAGCATGAGGTCAAATCCAAGCCAAGGCTGGGCTAATATGACCATTTATAAGAATGATAAAAGATTCTCTCTTGCAAAGGCTTTCAAACTTTTATAGCAACATACGGTAGGATAAACATTTTCCATTGTGACTCAGTACAAACATGCATATTCCTAAATACATAGATTTAATTGAAATAAAAGTTCCACAAAGCAATACTTACCCTACTCTACCCTCTGGCATTTTCCATTCTATTTCATCATATTAAAATAAAAACACTAGTTATAACTTTCTCAGTTGCTTTCACAACTTACTAATGGGACACAATTCAACTGGCAGTTTGTAAAATACTACTCTACCAGGTGCATTCCATGAGGAATTAAACATAAGCATGTAGTTTCTATCCTTAAGATCCACACAATCACAAAAATTAAACAAGTAAACAAACAAAAAACTCCCTGCCCTCCTCTAGCCACTATTTTATCTCATTGTATTTAAGGTCAAACCTCTTGCCTTTGAGAAAGAATTCCCTAAACCAGCAGTCCTCAAACTTTTTGATCTTATGACCCCATCACACTTTTAAAAATTATTGAGAACCCTAAAGAGTTTGTGATCAAATGGGTTATATCTATTAATATTTAACATTTTTTTAATTAAAACTGAGTAATCTATAATAAGTATGTGTGTATATGTACTTATGTTATCAAAATTATAATGATAAATCCATTATATGTTAACATAAATGTTTATCAAAAAATAACTATATTTCCCAAAACATATTTAGTGAGAACAGTGACATTATTTTACACATCTGGAAATCTTTCAAAGTTTGGCTTAAGAGAAAACAGCTGGATTTTCACATCCTGCACTAAATCTGTTGCAAATATATATATCAATCTATCTATCTATATATACATATAGTATTAATGTATATTTAATATCAGTATGTATTTAAGATATTAGACATATATTTAAGATATTAGTATTTTTTAATTTTTTATTAACTTTTTAAAAATTTTAATCCCAGTTAGTTAACGTACAGTCTTATATTAGTTTCAGGTGTACAATATAGTGATTCAACAATTCTATACATCACCTGGTGCTCATCACAACAAGTGCGCTCCTTTATCCCCATCACCTAGTTCACCCAACACCCCCTCCTCCTCTGGTAGCCATCAATATATTTTTTGGTTGAAGAAAATTTGGCCTCACTTGGAAAATACTTTGAAAAAGAAGAGTTATTTTAATAGCCTTTTCAGACACTTGAGGATACTCTTCTCGATACTACACCAAACACCATAGGTAGTAGTTTCTTAATGGTTAGTTGAGCTGTAGAATCTGAAGCCCGGTAAGTGATAAGTGAACTTTCATTCTCAATTACATTAAAATCCATTGGTCTATTTTGCACTTTGAATGGATCTTTTACCCAGGAATAGAGTGCCATTAGTCATTTGGGAAATATCGGTTCCCTGAATTAGGAAGATCTTTCAAATACTGACACATTCTATGACACAATACCAAAAACGACACTGGTTAATATCACCACCAATCTAACGAGAAGTCTTCACTATGGGGAGCTTCCAGGTTCACGATGAATGACAATCACACGTTTTCCAAAAAGCCTAAACTTTGTTATGGGCAACTAATACTGTCAGTTGTTCCTTTTGAACTGAATTGAATTTCCTCATTTAGTTCATTAAGAATAAATGAACAAGTCTGCCAAATACTCATGTCTGAAACAACAGAATCTGTCCTTCAGTCATTCAGTAACAGTCATGTTCCATGAAAAAGGACACTAGCTCAATCTGCCCATCAAACGGTGGCACCCTGCTTTTCCCAGAGACAGCCAGGGTGCTCAGGTACGCAGCCTCAACCTCTTCAAAGCCATCCTCCACCTTGTGGGTAGAATGGTGTGTTGTGAGTGAATTTCATCATTTTGCTTTTGTTGAAAATGCTTTGGTGTTTCTCCCTTGTCTTTAGGCTTAAACTCAAAGTGCTTGACATTTTATGAGGTCCTCCCCACACTGCAGTTTGCAGTCGTATCCCCAAGTAAGCTGTCCCCATGCCTGTGATCCTTGGCATGACCTGCCTACCTGGGAAAATTCCACTTATTCTGAGAGATTCTGCTCAAGTGTCCGTGGCTATAAGGCACCTTCCCTTATGCACCTTGATCTCTATTATGGTCCTTATCATCTGATATCGTATTGGTCATTTATGTGTCTCTCCCCATAGACTGTGAATTTCTTATGGATAGAAATTGCATCTTGTATAGAAATCCTTTTACCTAGCACATATATATATGTCCGAAATGTACTTGTTGAATGAATGAGTGGGCCAGAGGTCCCTTGGATTCCCTTCTGCTTCCTGTTCATGGGCAGAACTGGTCTCAGACCTAGAACACACAGGCCTATCAGTAGAAGCAGGTAAGGACAGTGAGCTGAGCAGAAAGGGGCTATTCCAGACAGCACAGCAGCAGGCGATGGAGTCTGGTGCCCAGATGGAAGACTTGAAGTGTGGGTGCCCCAGTTTGGCACGTTTTAAACAGATGGAGTAAGCCTGCTTCACACCACTTCAGATTTGGGAGAAAGATACACCAGAGGCCAGGATTCCACACACACGTAGACCCCAGGAGACGGCTGTGATCCCAGGACAACCTGTCCCTGTGACTCTATGACTCCATGTCGTGACTCCACTGAACACCTTGCGTAGGCCCCATGTGTCTCTCCAGACTCAGAAGGATACCAGAGAGCAAAACACTAGTGGTTTGGACAGTGACTAGATGATCAGCAATGGGGATTCAGGGGCCAAACTGTTTGTGGAACACTGGGTGAAAAAAAGCTTTGGACAGATGTCTCCAATACAAGGTTTCCGGAGGACTTGCTTTTCTGACCTGCATCAAGATCCCTAAGAGAGGACAGTAGTATGCAGTGTTTCCAAAATAGTGGGGTTGCAGAACTTTAGTTTGTAGGAGAATATCAAGGACTAATGCTCAGTACAAGAAACTTGGAGGGACCCTGACGTATGCATGGGTCTAGGTTAAGATAATGAAAGAACAATGAGAGAAAAAGGAACAAAACACAAGTCCCCCAGGAAGCAGCAACAATAAAACTGTCATTTGAAAATCTGTCTGGAAATAAATCTTATAACTGGTGCAGCCATACAGCAAATGTGACAAACTATGATTTGAATTTCCAATATAAAAATCTAGGGGAAGGAGCGCCTGGGTGGCCCAGTGGGTTAAAGGTCCAACTCTTGGTCTAGGCTCAGGTCATGATCTCAGGGTCATGAGATGGAGTCCCATGTCCAGCCCTGCATCAAGCTCTGCGCTCAGTGGAGAGTCTGCTTGAGATTCTTTCACCCTCTGCTCCTCCCCATGCTTGTGTTCTCTCTCTAAAATAAATAAATGAAATCTATAAATAAATAAATAAATAAATGACTTGGGGGCAAAACAAGTTGTTCAGAAGCTTCTAGAAGACCATACTACTCTAAATTTCTAGTCAGGATCAACTTACAACTTAGAGGTTTAGAGAAGAAAGATGAAGTGGTGGTCCCCTGTGTTATAATTGCTAACTCTTTATATAAAGGTAATTACTAAGCTCTGTTCCAAGACTCCTTTACAACTTTTTAAAAAATCACTTATAGTGTTGCCTTTGGTAAAGTCTGTGCAAACACGGCTGGCACCATCAGGGACTTTGCTCAGTGGGTCCACACTAAAGTAATGCAACCACTTGGCATTTCTTCATCCTGTTGGCAAGACGCACAAAGAAAGAATGAAGAATGGAAGGAATATGTGATCTTCAGCTAGCACTTGTACCTTCTGTTTCGTATTCTTACTGTTCTTCACCATCGAAATGCCTAACGCATATGAGGTATTCAATACATGATTGCTAAGTGAATGAATAAATGAAGAAAAGCTCCTGCTTGTGCGATCAGCTCAGTGTGCTTGTTGTCGTGCGTGCCCATGAACCCCCAAGGACATTAAAAAAAAAAAAATGGTGGCCTCGATCAGACCTCTCATGACTTACCCATGGCCTGCCCTGCTGTAATCACCAGGCCCCCAAGCTCTGTAACACCCATGGCTCTGAGATCTTAAATCCAGTCTGGCACAGCATCTCCCTGTCCTTCCCATTTCCCCATTTTCTTAACCAGCCTTCAAATTTGATTGACTCTACCTCATCAGTGGCTTTCAAAACCAGCTGCTCCTTTCTGTAAATGAAACAACTACTGGTTGGTTCAGACAATTACAGCTGGACCAAGCAGAGAGGATGCCACCCTTCCCCTACTCTCATAATCCCCCACTCCCCGGCAAGGGTATTCTCCCTAAAAAACAATCTGTCAAAGGCTTAGGGGCCAGATAAGAGAACATGGCTTTAGGTTTTGACACCAAACAGGCTTGATAATACTTTACCCCAGAACGATGCAGATCTATCCCCACAGCCTCCCCTCCACCCTCCAGCCACCCTGGGAGAAGGAGGACATCTTGTGCCCCTTGTGGGAAGCTGGATCCCAAGCGAAAGAACAAAGGTGGAGCTGGACCTAGGATTCTCAGTCATCCTTCCAAAAGTTACTGATCAAATTAATCATGCCAATTTCCCAAGCCAACAAAGAAAAGGGCTATGCTTGGAGAAATGCCTCTTTATAAGAACCGGAAATAGAAAAAAGGCACTTTCCACTACCAAGCTTTATCAAAGCATTAGTCAACCGATGGGAAGAGAGTTTTTGAGGACAGCTGGTTCTCCCTTTAGAGTTTTGTCTTACTCCTACGGAAGGTTGAGGGGGTGGGAAGGCACTCAAAGAAAGACAAAATAATAAAAAGTTGTTCCATTAAAACTGTAGTGTTAGGTGGAACCCAATCTCAGCTTCAGTAGTATGGTGTCTGAGGGTCTAGATTGTGGCAGAAGACGCCCAGGGGACAGGTCAGAGCCCATTTGGTCCCCAACAGAACCATGGAAGGCCCTGAGGGAGTTGCTCTGATCCTGTGGACACACGAGACACGCCTCAGGGCCTCCCAGCAGAGCCTGGAAACCAGACTGTGGCTGATTATTGCCTCTCTCTGTACCGTCATACTGGTGAGGCCTGCAGAAGCTTGGTTACATGAAGATGAGGGGTCTCGTTCAGAGACTAAAACCTTGGCCTCTCCCAAGACGTCGGGCAGAAAATGCTTCTAGAGATCATCCATACCTTTGGCATGGTCTTGCCTTCTTGCTTCATGAACCATAAGCCAGATGTCAGCTGGGATTCTCTGTCCTTGAGTTCACAGAGGATTGCTTTGACCCTCCAGTGGACAACCTGAGGAAGCCATAAGCCACCCTGAGATTTCTGTGAATTCCCTTTCTGGCTCAGCTCTGTCCAAACCCAGGGTCACTATTCTGTGCCTGTATCGTACTGAGCTCAAACTCAGCCCTTACACGGGTCTCCACAAGAATACTACTCACACCAGTATCATGTGACAACGTCTTATATTTGAGGGAGTGACGAAGAGGCTACATCCTACAGCAGTGTTCCAGTTCCTCTGTCCAGATACTCAGAGACACACATATACACCCCGACCTTGGCCTCCTCTTCCTCTGCTCTCCTGAGAACAGCCTCCTCACACCTGGACAGGCATATATCAAATCCCCTTTACTACACAGATCTTATTCCCTCTTAAGAACGTAAAGTGCTTTCAGACACTATCTCACTAATCCCGCCAGCTTCTAGGGCAAGGAACAGATGTCCTTGTCTCCAGCATACAGATGGAGCCCAGCGATGTGAGTTAGGACTCCCAAGCTTGCCCACAGGGAGCATAGGGCAGAACCCAGCTGGGACCCCGAGTACTGGAAACCCAATTCTAGAGCTAGGAGACAATGTTGCCTCATGAAGAGTTTTCGAGTTTTGCTCCTTCTGCTCTCAAAAATGCTAAAAATCGAGCTTTTCCCATTTGTATTTATTGAGGTAGTACAGCGTGGGGTTCAAACCACAGGATCTAGAATAGGACTGCTGGGGTAAAAGCTCTGCTACTACTCTCTAGCTTCTGATCCTGGGTAAATTAGCTGACATTTTAGTGTCTCAATCTCAGCATCTGAAAAATAGAAATGATAAATAATAGTATCCACCTCACAGGGTTATTATGAGTTTAATTTAATCACAGGATTAAATGAGTTTACACCCTCCTACTCCCAGCCCCCCATACACCCAATATAGAGCTTAGGAAAGTGTCTGGTACAGAGAAACACCACAAAAGTGTTAGCTATAATTATTTCTTCTTTTCAAATTGTGCATTCTTTATTTAGTAACCCTGAGTTGATTTTTTTGTCTGGGTGACAGCATTGTCTAACTATAGAAACCAAACTTGCAGAATCCCAAGCATATGATTAACTCCAATATATTACCATCCTATTGTTCACTCTCCCCTTCCTTCCCTCCTCTTTCTTTTCTTTTCTTCCCTCTATTCCCTTTCTTTCTTTCTTCTTTCTTTCTTTCTTTTTCTTTTTCTTTTTTTCTTTCTCTTCCTGTGTCTTTCCTCCCTCTCTTTCTCTATCTTTCCTTCTTTCCTCCCTCCCTCCCTTCTAGAAATATTTCCTAGGTGCCTACTATGTGATAATGGTACAGTACTAGATTAGATACAGTAGTAAAGAGAAATCAGAAGGTAATTTTGATTTAGGATCTTATGATCTAATAAGTGTATAAATGGAAATTTATTGTCAAAGTAATATTATAGGAGGAACCCAGATGCAGGAGTATCTAATTCTACCTGAAACTATCAGGACAGCCTTCTCTGAGGAGGAGGCACTAGAGCTGAATCTTGAAGGATAGATAGGAATTTGCCAAATAAAGAATATTTGCAATATTTGGGGGAATTTTTTCCAGAATACACATATTTTTTGGAAGTTCACATGCAACGATTATAAAAAACAAACTATACTAGATCATAAAGCATGTCTCAACACATTTCAAGGATTGAAATCTTACAGAAAGCACAATTCTATTAAGCTATAAATCAATTACTAAAACAAGTAACAATGCATATTAGCTGGCTATTTAAAAATAATAATTTTCCATGCTATTTCATCAATTAAAAAATATAGGTAAATAAATAGTATAGACTACACATAGTAGTACTGCTGTGTATCTAGGGGGATATATTTAAATATAAAAGCATAGTTTTAGAGGTTGTTCTCTACAAATAATTTAACATATTTCATAACTATATAAGGATGCTATTTTCAACTGAAAATAACAAAACTGAGGTGAATAGATTTGCAAGGGGAAATATAGAGGGATATATTATAAAAAGTTCAAAAAAGATTTCACAACACAAAAAATTTGAACTATGGAATACATGTATATATGTAAGTTATATATGAATAACTTGCATCCCTATGAACTATTTCAAAATTATTTTGTAAAGCAATTTCTCAGGAACTGATTATGTAAATGCTATTTGGACATGAGAATAATAAGCAAAAAAAGCAGATCTTGTGAGGAGTGAGTAGGGAATCTTATGCAAAGGGGTGGTAACTCTTTTAAGGTTTTTCAGCCTTAGATACAGCTCACATTTTCCTCCCATACGGATCTATCCTCTTGGGACCAGACAGAAGACAAATTAAATAGTTTAAACAAGTTAATAATTAAACAAGTAAATAATTATATTGATGTTCCTACCCAGAAATATTAACAGAAGGACAGCTACTATTTATATGTCAATTAGCACTGTGGAGAAGGGGTAAACATAAGTGTAAAGAATTTCTCAAAATTATACTTTTCTAACATTTTGAAAAAGCATTTTCAAAACAGAAGTGATACGAAAGGAGTTGAGGTTTTACCCTCAGTCTCTACCTTAAATAACAGTCACATCAGCCAGAAGACTAACTTACGAATGCCATAAATGACCCTGTGTATCCAAGTGTAACTAGAAGTCATTGGCTACTAGAAACAAATGAGCAAAAACCTAAACCTAAAATTCTTTAAACATTTTTTTTAAAATTCCTGAGTTAGGGTGACCAGATTTCATTAACCCAGGTTTTTCCCATATTTCTATTTTCTACTACCAGTGTGTGACCTTCATCATTAGAAGGGGGCTGTAGCAGTCTCAGGCATCATATTTTCACATACCAAAGTCCAAAGACAGAGGAAAAAAAAGAAGTTCATCTTTTACTTTTGCATCCTTAAACAGCAAAAATTTTCCTAGCAACCACAGAGGAAAAATCCCTTTAGGTCAGATCAGCCAGATTTGGGCTACGTGTGCTTCCTAGGCCAATTACTGGCAAAGACAATGGTCTACATATAATCACCCCCCAGAAAAGCAATGGTTCTCAAGCCTGAGTCTGTACCAGAGTTACTCAGAGAGCTTACTAAAACAGATTTGTGAATTCCTCCCAGGAAGCAGTGGGTCTTAAGGGACAGGGCTCTTGAGTTTGCATTTCTAACAAGCTTCCTGGTGGTGCTGGTCCTTCTAAGCAGGCCTTGCACTGCCGGACAGCTTGTGGAAACACGAAAGCCTACCTAAAATCAGGGTGCCTGGGTGGCTCAGTTGGTTAAGCGACTGCCTTCGGCTCAGGTCATGATCCTGGAGTCCCTGGATTGAGTCCTGCATCAGGCTCCCTGCTTGGCAGGGAGTCTGCTTCTCCCTCTGACCCTCCCCCCTCTCATGTGCTCTCTCTCATTCTCTCTCTCTCAAATAAATAAATAAAATCTTTAAAAAAAAAAAAAAGAATTACTATGTTAAAAAGCAAACCACGGGCCTAAAATGGTGTTGATGTGGGAAACAAAGGCAGAAGAAAAATTATTAAATTTCCTTACTACCTACAGCCCATTGACAAGTCCTTGAAACAGGCAGAGTGACATTCCTCTTGGGACTCAACTGCCTCAATGTTAATACTTCGCTAAGGGCAAAAGGCAATCTTAGCCTGACTGCCCCCTCCCCTCACCCCCAACCAGGATCCTGTAAGAAGTCTACTTTAATGTATAAAAATTCCTTTGGAAACTTCCTTTATCTCTAACCCCGCCCCCTTCAAGATACGTGTTGGCAATCAGCCCCCAAGCATATGGCCCACCGATATCTGTCTGAAGGGTCTCATGACTCAGGTTTTATTAGACAGTAATAAATGAGCTTTTCCCAACAATAGCTAGCCCCCTCAAGGTCCTGGAAACCTTGCTTCCAAAATTCCTTAGAGACTTGCTATCCCTAACCCCCTCCCAACTTGAAAGTATATAATGGGCCACTCCTCATGACCCCGGTACAGCTCTTTCTGCCCACGGGTCCTGTCCACAGGCTTTAATAAAATCACCTTTTTGCACCAAAGATGACTCAAGAATTCTTTCTTGGCTGTCAGCTTCGAACCCTAATAACGTCTTTCCTATATCAGTGTCACTTAGGCGGAGTCACCATACCTAACCAGATTGCAGTTTCAACCTTCCCCAGAAATGTTTTAACAGATCAGTCAGGAATTTTCTGATAAGCACCAAGGGGGTAATCTGTCCCAGGGGCCTTCTCCTTTCCCCCAAAGGAAGATGAGTTAATCTCCATGAAAGACCCTGTGCTCCTTCCCCCTGAGGGAAAGTGACCAGGCCTGGAACAATCCTTTTTATTTTGCTTACAACTTCTTTGCCCCACTCTCCTTCCCATAAAAACCTTCCATTCTGTAACGACTCCTCAGAGCTCCCCTCTGCTTGCTAGATGGCCTGCTGCCTGACTCATGGGTCATTTAATAAAACCAGTTAGATCTTCATACTTACTCAGTAGGATTTTGGTTTTTTAACAACTATATCAAATTAAGGACATAACCGTGTTTCTTCTGGGCAAGAATACAGTCAGGAAGATACTAGCACCACTCCGCAAGTGCATTCTTCAGATTGTCCGTGTCATTGTAGATGACGCTACTAAACTTCCAGTAAGAATGAATATTGTTTGGCTGACTGTAAAAAGGTGGAAAAAAGGAGGTTGAAGTTAAATTTTTTCTAGCCCAGCAAGCAACCACTTGGTAACCACTTTTACATCAAAGTCCAAAAGAATGGCCTTCACCAGATGTTCCTTTAATTTTCCAGGGATTAATCTGAGAGTTAATTATCCATTTTAAGTGATTAACAACAACAAAGAAAAAAAAAAACACTAAGCTCTGGGCTGATGCTTTTAATTGTACTATGGACCATTGTTCATTTGCATTTTTAAGAACTGGAATCATTCTGACAGGCACAAAAAAAAAAAAAAAAAAAAAAAATGTCCTGGAATGAATCTGCTATTCTGCTTGGCAACATTGACAGAGTAATTAAGGAAACTCAATTGTTCATGTCTGTTAATAAGAAAGGAGAGGACAAAAATAAATATTTCTTAGTAACTCTAAAATCTTTTTTTTCTAACTATGTAAAAGAATTGCTAACAACAAACAATGGATTTTTGTTGGCTAAACAGCAACTTGGCTAAACCACCAAAGATCTGAATTTTGCAAGTCACTCAACTTCTCTGAGCGCTGGTTTCCTTACCTGACCCACTGAGGGTTTGGATTGGGTATTTGTTTCAGTGTTCCTTCCACACATAATCTAAAAGTGTTAGGTGTTAATAAGCAGTTAAATGTGTAATAATAGAAAAAAATATTATATTACAAAATGAAAGGAAACAAGAGGTCAGGATAATTCTGCTCTGAAAGGTGAGTTGGTTGTGGCATAATGTTGATGGTGGTGATTTTAGAAAGTGGCATTAACTGAATTAGAGAGAGTTATTTAATGCTAGTGTGAAGAATGACGTCTTTGTATCAATGACATGATTCACTTTTTAAAAAAAAATTGAACAAAATATGTTTTTCTCCTTTAGACCTCACTCTCTGTACCTTAAAAAATAAAGACACCTTTCCAGGGTCATGCATGAGTCATACGGATTGTCCAATTATACTAAACACTCACAGCACACAGGGAAAGAAGCCAAATGGTTATTTGGAAATGTAAGGGAGTTTGAATCTCATTACATCCAGTCCTCACTTTTTGCCAAATGTAAGCAGTAAAAATGTACAAGCTGGACCTAACTTTGCCCAACATCCTATGTAATGTCACTATTTTTTTTTTTTTTAAGGAAATAAAAAACTTTGGCTCCCTTTGCTAGCTGCCCGGTAATAAAATGCAGAGGAAATCGTTATTAGCCAAGCAGAGAATGAAAGACACTTTGTTAATGGTCTAGTTCATTACATCAACTTGAAACATATCCTGTTAAGAATAGATGATGCTTAAAAATACTGCAAACTAAATGCGGCATCATCATCCATGCTAACTGGAAAATGTGATGGATTGGACTTAATGAAAGGAAAGAAAGAAGTAGCAGTCTGCAATGCATACCTCCTGAAGGACTGTCACCGTTCATAAGCCAGGGATTCTGCTCCCTTTTCCATTAATGAGAAACTCCCATGGACACAGTTTAAGCCTTTTTGAAAGCCTGAAGATGGTAGACATGATTATACTTGCTCTTATGTGTCATATACAGAAATAAGTGAAGAGTAGAGAATTTAGGGAAAGGACATTCTTTTTCAGGCAGAAATGCATAGGAATTTTGTTAGAAGGTCACATGGACTTGATGGAATGGGTCCCCCATCTCCACAGGTGGAGTGGAGCCCAGAGAAATGCTCATTCATTAATCACTCAGTAATCATTACGGATCACCTCCACTGGGCCAGGTCTGTGCTTTGGGTAGGTAAAAAGATCCCTGTCCTCATGGAGTTCACAGCCTATTGGCTATTAACAAAACCACAACAGCTGGTAAAGGCAAAGTTTCAATCAACACTTTTTTTAATCAAAGGAAAAAATGATCACACAAATAATTAAATATAATTTCCAGGAGGGCAGGACACCTGGAGCCCATGGTACAAAGGAAAAGAGATACTTGTGTTTTTTGAGGGAGGTACATTATTAGCCCAAAATTTCAGAGAATATAATCTCAAAGTTAAAATTGGTTTTATTGTTAAAGGTGTTAATAACTTAATTTAAAAGGATGGATTCTCTACAGAAAAAGCTCTGAAAAACAGTGAAATACCATAATTATATTGTAATACATTGTAAAAGTTGTAATACAAAATCAGATTGTGTTTATTTACATTAGTAAAGAGTAGAAAATATAGGAATGAGTGTAATAATTTTATTTTTTTTTAAAGATTTTATTTATTTTTTTGACAGTGAGAGAGGGAACACAAGCAGGGGGAGTGGGAGAGGGAGAAGCGGGCTTCCTGTGGAGCAGGGAGCCTGATGCGGGGTTCGATCCCAGAACCCTGGGATCATGACCTGAGCCGAAGGCAGATGCTTAATGACTGAGCCACCCAGGCGCCCTGAGCATAATAATTTTAAAAGAAAAATAAACCCCTTTTTTTTTACCTAAAATTGACTACAAATGGAAATAAATGAGATTACCTATATTTTAAGTTGACAACACAGAACAAATAATTATTTCAAGAAATTTTTGTGTATAGTTGTTTGTCCAGTTTTAGTGTTATACAAATCTAAGGGAAAAAAAAAAAAAAGTCTGAAAACATACTCCACATTTTATTAGTGGGTTTATTGTTTGTAATAATATTGGTATTCTAATCTTCAGACTTTCTGGTGCACATTGTACAATAGACAACCTAAGCAGATGTGTCGATATTAGCAACCATGATGTTTACTTCAAGAGAAAGGAAATACAAATATAAAAGAAAAAAAAGCAAGAAAAGAACAGAAAAGAAAGTGAAAAAAGAACAGAAAACAAAGCAAGAAAAGAACACTCATAATATTAATTTTCTCCCATTTAATTTTTTTGGCAACTTTAAATTTAAATTGGAGAAAAATTAGTGTGAATTAAAAAATATGTACAGATTTTCCTCCCACGGTTCTTTCTACTGAAAAGTTTAGAAACACTGACAAAGTAGCAATGAGAAAATTTAGCTCCCTGATCCTGGTTTCCGTATACATTTTCTGTGAGATAAAGAGCCAGTGGATTCCAAGTTTTAGGTCTGGACAAGGTGAACTAAGGACAGTTTCTCATACCAGAAACTAATCAAACAATATCAAAGGACTCAACATAGCTTGAAAGAGCTTCCATGATTTTACAGTAAGAGAGAGGGAGGGAAGGAGATAGAGAAGCCAGGAAAGAAAGGGAAGCGATAAGAAGTCCACAATATCATATATGAAGTATTCAGCCAAAATCTAACCAAGCGTCTCATCTTGCACTATCCAACAGCACAGCCCCTAGCCACATGAAAATATTTAGATTTAAAGTAATTTAAGTTAAATACATTTAAAATTCTGTTCCCCAATCATCCTAAGATAACTCCCAGGATCTCTTTCCCCTTGATTGTGTTATGGTCATATGACCAATAATAATAATAATAATTTGTGGATGTAATTAAAAGCCAATAATCAGTGACCTCAAGAGAGGGATATTATCCATCTAATCACTTGAGCGTTTTAAAAGCAGAGTTTTCTTCCACTGCTTAAATGAGAAATGAGAAAGGAAACCAGACATTTGAAGGTAGAGGGGGCTTTCACCTGAGGATCCTGGCATGGGCTACAGCATTGCGTGAGGGCCTATGAGAAGGCTCAGGCTTGGGAACTCCACTCAGCCTGAATGGGCTGAGAGCCAGCAGCCCCGAGTCCAACCATGAGGACTTGAAGTCGGCCTACAACCGGAATGAGCCTGGAAGCAAATTCTTCCCCAAAGTCTTCAGATGAGAGTGCAGCCCTGTGATGCCATGACTGACCTTGAGAGACCATGAGCAAGAATCCTGCTGAGTGCCCTGGACCTCAGACTTACAGAACCCCATGCTAAGAAAGGCATGCTGCTCCAGTCTGCTAAGACTGCAGTGATGCAGCCGTGAGAAACTATGATTCGGGACGTTAAGGAATATTGAACTGAAGTGGCGTATGGATACTCACCGCATTATTCCCTCAACACTTCTGAATGTTGGAAATGTTCAAAACAAAGGTGAGCGAAATTTGTATTTTTTTTCTCTGAGTATAAATCAGAGAAAATGCAGATTAAATTAGAGACTGGGACTCTAGATGGGACTTCTGGCCAATTCAAGGGTCCAACACTAACAGTGCTGACCTTAATTTATGATCCGTTTCACCACAAAAGTCCATTTCCTGGTTCTGGATTCACCAATAAAATCTACTTGGGGGCCCTGATAAATACTTCCTTTTCTTTTTTCTTACTAATGGAAACAATAGTGGCAGAAGGATGGAGTGAGTGTGTGTGTGTGTGTGTGTGTGTGTGGTGGGGGAGGTAGAGTTGTGTTAGGAGAAAAACAAAAAGGGTTATTTATTTCCTAAGGTGAATGAGAGAAGGAAGTGGCAGGTGTCTCCACAGATGTTCTGGAGTAAGGGCACATAGATACACTAACAGGGAAGTTTACCTCTCCTTCCCACCCTCACTCCATCTCCACACCTACTCCTTAGAAAGAGAAGTCATCCTTACAGTCTCTGAGGGGTACTCCTACTCTCATATGTGGGACCTAGAAAGGGCCCAAAGCATCCATGAAGATAAGCCTTCTGTAACCTGTTGGTCACCTGGGTCACCTTACTGTCCACTAAAGCAAATGTAAAATTCTATTATAAACCTAATTCTTAATACAGTGTCTATTATATTTAACTGCTCTAGCCAGGTTAGCCAAGGAGGATGGGTTTTAAAGGATGTATAGTCCCTGAGGGCTCCTGTTCAGAAATCATCCTTCAGAAAGATTTTCTCTACCCTTACACTCTTCTCCCCCCATGTCTGGGATGGATGTTCCTCAGTGTTCCACCAGCAGAGACTGCATTTTACTGGCATTTCTTTTTACTCTTCTCTCTTTCCTACTGTGAGTTCCTCGAGGAGAGTAGTTATGTTGCTTTGGTCTTCACATTTCTAGAGTTTAAATCAGAGAGTGGCAGATTCTCCAGTAAATAAGTAACTTTAATGAATTACAGCTGAATTAAAAACACTATTTAGTACATGTAGAATGTTACTGGCATCTCTATCGTGTTTCCTTTTATTATTGTTTTACGGAATATGAATATATTACAAGAAGTCTTTTTTATGACTTTGGGCTCCCAAACTTTATATTCATGATAAGGTCTAAAGATTCAGCTGCTATAATTTCCACCGCGAGCCAACCCAGGCTGCCAGATGGTTGCTGGACCTTTCTAGCCCTACACTAGTTTCAGTGTGTGCTGAAGCTGGCACACACCTGCTGCTTGCAGAAGCCAATGGTTCAATTTTCAGAAACGGTGTAAGAGATTCTTAAACCACCAATAGCTTGAAATTGGTCATGGCAGAAGTATTTCAACTGTAGAAATTGGCAAAGACTGCAAATCAGGGCATTTTTTCTTCAGAGAGCTGATTTACCAGCATATCGCTGTTTGCACAAGGTCACAAAGAAGTGTGCTTACACACTACCCAAGAGGAACTTGAATACTATCCTTTGGAAAGACAATACAAATCAACACAAAGCAATTAGAGAATAATAACAAAATAAAATATAACCAAGCCCTAAATTTAATATAACCAGGAGCCAAAGTTATAACACAGATAATACATGATATGGGGGTTCAAGAAGGGAGGTGTCACACAGTCAACTAAAATTATGAGGGAGACATTAGAGAGGAAATGGGGAGAGGAGAGAGTTAAGGATACAGAACAGGCTGAGCACAACTGGGCAACTGGAGCAAGTAGAATTTGGCTAATAAAGTACCGCATCATAGGGCACCTGGGTGGCTCAGTTGGTTCAGCGTCCACCTCTTGATCTCAGCTCAGGTCTTAATCTCAGAGTCATGAGTTCAAGTTCCACTCTGGGCGTGGAGGCTACTTTAAAAAAAAAAAAAAAAGTACTGCATTGGGGGACCTGGCTGGCTCAGTCGGAAGACCATGCAACTCTTGATCTGGGTCATGAGTTTGAGCCTCACGTTGGGTGTAGAGATTACTTAAAAATAAATAAATAAATAAACTTTTTAAAAAGGATGATTTATTGCCTTGATAGAGCAACAGCAGAGTCATAGATGCTTAACATTTGATAATATAATTCCATAGGCTGTGCATCCTCTTTATTTCATGTATTGTGCTTATCATCTATATCCCCCATTTAAAACGTCATCTCCGAAAAAAGAAAAAAAAGAAATCATTTCCACTCTTTCCACTTACTGCTTGAAGTTCTCTTTGTAATACTTCTTCTACATTTCTCTAAAATTTTGGGGGGTTATTTTCATTTCTCTTAAATAGCTTTGTGGGATTATTCCCCATAATATGCTTTTTAAAAAATCATAAATCTCCATAATTGATATTAGGGCCCAATCAATGCACCTGACATTAAGCAGAATGCCAACCCTGGCCTTTTCCTATAATCACTATACAAGTCATCAATAACACTCAATTTAGGACCAAAGAGAAAGGAAACATCATCAAAGATTAAAAATGGTTCAAAATTCTGTTGCTATAGATTTGTCTTTGCTTGGCATTTCATATACATGGAATTGTACAATATATGTCTGACTTTCTGCACTTAGCATAATATTTTTTATCAGTAGATTGTTTCTTTCCTTCCTTCCTACCTTCCTTGCTTCCTTCATTTTTTTTTTTTCCAAGTAGCATCCAAATATATGAATGTAACCACATTTTATCTGTTTACCAGTTGTGATGTTGTTTCCACTTTGGAGCTATTACCAATAATGCTGAAATCAACATTAATGTACAATTCTTTGGATGGACATATATTTTATTTCTCTTGTGTAGAGAGGAGTGGAATTGCTGGGTCAGATGGTAAGCTTCTGTTTAGCTTTTTCAGATTAACTGTTTCCCAAACTGTTTGCATTTTACATTCCCATCAGCAAGTTTAAAGACACCCATTTCTCCGCATCATAGCCAACATTTGTTATTGTCTGTCTTTTTGATGACAATCACTGTACTGTGTGTGTAGCTATATCTCATTGTGATTTTGGTTTGCACTTCTCTAATGGCTACTGACGTTCAGCATCTTTTCATGTGCTTATGCCACACTTTCAAATAAAGTCATTTCCAAAGACATTCATGTGACTACTCTCAACTAATATTTTCTTGTCATTATAAATCCCCACCTTAGAAGAAACTCTCCTTATCTTAGGAGTTTTGCTTCAACTAATACTTACAGTCATGATCTTGGTGCCAGCCTGAGTAGAATCTACAATAAACACCTTGTTTCTGCCCCTTCTGTGAGCAACCCTGCAGAGAGACCTGCCAGATGTTCCTGCTGGCCCTCCATTTCTGCCCTGCTCTTTCTCTCCTCGCTCTGTGCTCTGGAGGCCGGCCTCTGTGCCAACCTCCCTCGGTCATGGGCAAGGGGAGAGTGGGACTGGGGAATATCCTTTGCTCCATCCCTGTGGGCTGAAGTTTGGCAGTGGCTCCTGCCTTTTTCTTCCTAAAGAACAGTCCTGATAGGCAGGCCCTTTCCTGTGGCTGGATGCTCTTGACAGCTCCCACCAAGACCTCCCTACCTTTGTACCTTTAGCTCCAGTGGTGGGAAGGGCTTTTTGTGGTGATTTTTCCCTTCTTCTCCATTCTGTGATGGTCCCTTTAACCTGCTATCCTGTGGACAAAGCATCATTCATTCTCTTCAAATATATCCTTTCCTGTGTGTATTCTCCTTCCTGCTGGAATCCTGACTGATACACAGGGTAAGCAAAACTCCTTTTTTAAATGCAAGACTAGCAACATAGCTTCATATGAACAAAAGGTTAGTACTAAGAATAATCTTAAAGTAGTTGCTTCAGCCATATTTGACAGTTACTCATTAGTGTCCATTCCTCTCTGATCTCACAGCATTTGGAGCTTCTCTTGAGGACTTGTCACTCCCTGTCTTGCTTTGTAGTCACTCACAATAGAAGCCAATTCCACTACCTCTATCCTAAATGGCATGAAAATGGGAAAGCCACACTTTGGTTTCCCTAAAATCTCCTGAGCAGCTTTCTCCTTCCCAAAGGAGCCTAAGTACCTTAAGAGCCCATGTGCTTTTTTTTTTTATTCTTATGTTAATCCCCATACATTACATCATTAGTTTTAGATGAAGTGTTCCATGATTCATTGTTTGTGCATAACAGCCAGTGCTCCATGCAGAATGTGCCCTCCTCAATACCCACCACCAGGCTAACCCATCCTCCCAGCCCATGTGCTTTTACAATAGATGCTCTCTACCCAGACTGGAACTATGGATTGTTGACCATCAAACTTCTCTACCAATGAGGAGTGAGGGAAAGAGAGGAACAGAGCCCCAACCAAAGCCCCCAGAAGGAGCTCCAAGCAGTCTAAAGGCAGAAGCTCACACCAATTAAATCTCTATAAATGGAGCCTGCTGACCTGAGACAGAGCATCCCTACCACTGCTGGAAGTATTCAAGCAGGCTTTTTGACAAGGGTTTCCACTTCTGGTTCAAGGTTTGATTGGATAAACTTCAAAGTCTTCTGCCATTTTAAAATTCTGATTGCATGGTCTTATTCCCAGTTTAATTAGCACTTCTAATGGTGATATTAGAGTGGAATTTGCATTTTCCAACCTTGCATATTTCCTGATATTCTTTTTTTTTTTTTTTTTTTTGAGTGCTGTGAATCCTGATATTCTTCTCCATTTTGAGGAAGACACAAGTTACGAGATCTTTCTCACTTAAGTTCTCCTTTAAGGGGAAAAGTCACAGTCTGAAGACGATAAACTCTTTTTATCTGTTGGCTGAAGATAAGGAGGTAAACACAGGTCTGCTCTGTTGGGGTGGGGGAAGCAGCTAAGGAAGGACGACAAGCGTGCCCTGGGCTGAAGCACTTCCAGAAGCCAGTGACCTAGAAGCAGAGTAGTCATACAACAGCTGTCTTACCCTTATTCAGTAAGATGTCAGCATCAGAGGAAATATCTGGAAAACCCGATCCTGTCAGAATAGCTGAACTTTGACCATAAATACTCTAGGGATAAGAATCCCAACCTACACTATATGCCAAAGCAAGAAAACCAGAAATTAACTTCTTTCTCCCCAGAGGTCAGTCACTGTCTTTCTCAAGAAGATAATGCCTTTTTTTCTTTTTTTTTGCTTTTTTCCCCCCTTTGCCCCTTTAATAACTGAGTTTTGTCATTCTGCTTGCACTGTTTCATACTTGAAGCATCACTGGTGTTGCCAATCACCACCTCCAGCCTGCCACACGGAACTGATTAACACATACACATAGATTCCAGTTTCCACCAAAGGCACCTCCAGAAAGAAACTGCGAAAGAAATTACAAAAGAAAAGAAAAGAAAAGGAAAGAGAAAGAAGGAAGGGAAGGGAAGGGAAGGGAAGAAAAGAAAAGAAGAAAAAAGAAAAGAAAAAAGAAAGAGGAAGGAAGGAAGGAAGGAGTTGCTCTCCAATTGATCCAGAGATCATTGTACAAATCAGGAGAGGCAATGAATAATGCAAAAAAAGTCATTCCCCCATCCTTTTCCTCCTTTACTCATTTGTATCTAATGCAGTAATTTCTTATATGCCAGAACTGCATAATCTAAATTAATTTCAATCTGTTGTAAGGTGAGACCACTATTATCATTCACTATGGTTAGCAAACCATAGCCTAGAAGTAAGATTATTTTCTCCATTTTGAATGAATATACTCATTATATATGACCTTGGATAAATCACTTACCTTTCCCAGCCTTGCTCTTCTGCCATCTATAAAACACAATGAATTTTCCCTTCTCCATATTTTATGATTAAGGAAAAACCAGAAAAAGGTTTGATAATGATAGACATAAATGATTCAGACAACAGTGCCAATACTGATAAGTAAATCACACAGTTTCAACATGTAATTTCCATGTAAGGCGCCAGTAAAATACATCTTTAAATCATTTTGAGAGTCACTCCCCAAAGCAATAGAATTCTGATATTTTTCCCTTTTTTGACAGATTAAATATCCCATCTAGATTAAATATGTACATGTAAGAAATCAACATAATACCTACACAATATTCTTTACTCCTTTATATTTCTTTACGCCATTTCTTTACTCCTCTTAACTTCTTCTCGTTTGTTCATTCAACATATATTTATTGAGAGACTACTATTTTTCCAGTAAGTGTGTTGGGCCTCACAGGCTATAACTGTGTCTATGTATCTGATGACAAGACAAGTTGACTTCGCCTATATGGTCATTTCAAATTTTCTACTGACTTTTCTTCTATTTAGTCAAATGGTAATGAATAGGTTCTATTGATAATCAGGGTCAGTATAAGATAGAAACCCCTTTGTTTCCCTATGTATATCTTAACCTCTTATGGACTATGTCTCATTACTTTATTCCCAGCACTTGGCTTTGTGCCTGGCACAAGATAGACTTAAGTATTAGGTGAACTATAAAAAATAATCAGAATGCTAACCAGCAACAGTCCCTTCACTGTATGTGGCCTGAGGCAGCTCACTTTACCTGATGTCTTCCTCACCTGCAAAATGATACAGATAGACAAGGTTGGTGGTTCCCCACCAGTTGGGTCAGGACTAGAGCTACTGTAAAGACCTGAAAATCCAGTTATATTCTAAGCCTTATGTAAAGACTGAATACATTACTTGTCACACATGCACATACACACACATGTAATAACATAATAACAGAACAGTTTCACATGTATGTAGATTTTTGTGCCTAAAAGGATGAGTAGCATTTAAAAGCATTATTGAAATAAATCTT
Organism: Neomonachus schauinslandi; assembly: GCF_002201575.2. Lineage (NCBI taxonomy): Eukaryota > Metazoa > Chordata > Mammalia > Carnivora > Phocidae > Neomonachus > Neomonachus schauinslandi. Next base: position 60,114,117 of record NC_058408.1, read on the forward strand.
TTTTAAAAAAGGAGTGGTATCTGGGTGGCTCATTCAGTTAAGCGACTGATTCTTGATTTCAGCTTAGGTCATGATCTCAGGGTTGTGATACTGAGCCCTGCATTGGGCTCTGTGCTCAGCAGGGAGTCTGCTTAAGGATCCTCTCACCCCCTTCTCTTCGTCCCTCCCCCTGCTTGCACTCGCACTCTCTCTCTCTCAAATAAATAAATCTTTAAGAAATTAAAAAAATAAAAGCATTATTGAATTTATAATAGCTTTTGGTCATTATATATATACAATTTTTTAAGATTTTATTTTATCTTTATCATGTTTTTAAGGTTGTCCTAAATTTATTTTATCTTTTAAGATGATTCTTTTTTTTAAATTTTATTATGTTATGTTAGTCACCATACAATACATCATTAGTTTTTGATATGGTGATCCACGATCCATTGTTTTCATATAACACCCAGTGCTCCATGCAGTATGTGCCCTCCTTAATACCCTGTGTGATAAGAACACTCAACATAAGATCTACCCTCTTAGCAAATTTTTGAGTATACAATGAAGTTTTGTTAACTATAGGCTCTATGCTGTTCAATACATCTCTCTAGGACTTATTCATCTTGTATAACTGAAACTTTGTACGCTTGGACTAATACCCACCCCCCCCATTTAAAATTTAAATTCCAGGGGCGCCTGGGTGACTCAGTTATTAAGCGTCTGCCTTCGGCTCAGGTCATGATCCTGGGGTCCTGGGATCAAGCCCTGCATCTGGCTCCCTGCTCAGTGGGGAGCCTGCTTCTCCCTCTCTCACTCCCCCTGCTTGTGTTCCCTCTCTCGCTGTGTCTCTCTCTGTCAAATAAATAAATAAAATCTTTAAAATAAATAAATAAAATTTAAATTCCATTTAAAATGGAATTATTTCAGTCTCCGTTTTGCCTGAAGCATCAAGTCCTTTCAAGATTTGAAAAAAAGATGGTCAGAAAAAAAATAATTATGACTGAGGTACACAGAGCTCAAAATGGTAGGTCTGGAGATTAAAATAGGGTTTATTTGGATAGGTTGTGGTATAAGCTCCATCCCACAGGGAATGCTGGGGAGTCTGCCCCTTACCTTCATTGGAAAGAAAGGACTGGAAAGCTGATTCGTACCCCCTGGGGTTTGGACTGATGTCTGTCTGATTCATGCCTAAAAACCTACAGGAAGAGAGATGGTAGCTGACAAGCCATTGTGGCAGTGCTCTGCAGAGCAGGTGCTACAGCCTGTGTTCCCAGAGTGTCAGAGCCAGGGAAGGTCTGAAGTAAACCCCTTGGACCTTGTCTGTGTCGGCAGCCCAGATATGTGAGGAGGCTCCAGCAGAAGGAAAGCGAAGGGTATCACCTGGTCTTCAGGGATTAAGGAAGGGATTGTAAACAACCATCAACTCGGTCAAGGATACTGGGGGTGTGAGATACCAACTGAACAGAGGGGATGGTGGACTAAGAGCCCTTTTAGGTATGAACTCCAGGTTGCCAAGAGATTTGGGTTACATCTCATACAAAGACTCCCATTTCCACTGGTTTGCTACCCTAATGAGAAGATGCACTATAATGCAACATATTCATTAGAAGAACTAGGGAAATATCAAATGGAATTCCTTTCAAATTAATACTAAAGAACTTTTATCTCAGAGGGAGAGATCTATAGGTATTGTGCAACTCTGTTGCAACTCTGTGTTGAATTCTATAGGTATCGTGCAACTCTTGATGCTATATGATGGTCTATAAAAACTTTCCTCTACTGTGGGCTAACTTTGCAAACTATGTCCACGGTGCATTCATTTTAGCAATAAAGCTATTCCAGAATATTCCATGTCCTTGCTTCTTATTTGCTTTTATAACCTAATGTCTGGCCCTGTAAGTAGCATTCTCACTGATTCCAATGAGAAATCTACCGGGTGACTTGATGGACAATGAAGAAGGAAGGTGCCAATATTTCTTGCTCCCCGAGAGTCCAGAAAAGGGGATTTTAGGATAGGCCAAAGTCCCGAAGAAAAACGAAAATGAAGAGCTGGATACCAAAGCCATGTATATTTGATACTTTCCTCGATAAGTTTAAATCTAACTCTGGAACAAATGAACTCCCAGTTTAAAGGAACAAGAAGACATCATTTGACAATATCACACAATATTTATTATTTAAAAACAGGGAAATACGGGTCCCAGGTAGTGTCTTTTTGCATCACTTTTGAAAATGTTATGATTTGTTGAAGACAGACCATTGGTACCCAAGTAAAGACTCTTTCAAGTTGTTCAGGAATATTGAAAATGTCATAAATAGCAACTTCTGCTTTGTTTTGTTTTGTTTTTGTCATTGAATGCAACTCCTTCATTAAACCTACTGAACATTCTAGATTCTTTCAGCCACGCTATCGTGCGCATTGGTCTTGCCGATTCAGTGTAGCCAGCAACACCGACACAGTCCCTAAGGCTCCTCGCCAAGTATTTCTCGCTCTCCACTATCCAGGGAAATGGTAAGAGAACGCAAGGTGGACCCCAGTCCCCGGTGATGAATGGAGCCATGTGGCTAGCTCTGCCAACGAGCTGTGAGTGGGAAGGAGGTGCCACTCCTGCCAAGCATTTTCCATATCTGCTGGTGCGACCCCACCCTCTCCTGCCTACCTCAGCAGCCAATGGTGTTCCGGTGGGCACGGACGACGCGGGCAGGCAGTGCCTCCTGCTGCCTGTGCAGGGCTGTAACAAGGGTGAGGAAGGTAACTTTGATTTAAGTCACTTGACTTAGAGAATTGGAGGTTATTTGTTTCCATACCTTAAGCAATTCTGGCTGAAACAGATGTCTTATTGCCTATCTCTTTACTGATATTTGCTGATCAGGTCGCCTATTAAATATGCCTGGACTGCAAGCAGGTGCATATTTTTATTTTGTAAAGATCTAAGGAATTAGAAAGATCTTGGAATTCAGGGTAATGTAGATAATACGTTTCCCATTTAAGTGTCACTCAAAATAAACATCAGCTGATAATGAATAATAATGTAATTTCTCTAAGCCTCAATTACAATAAGATGGACAGATAGGCAATAAGACATCTGGTTTTTTTTACACAAAACCCACAGATGGATTTTGTTCATTTTGTAAGAGGGAAGGTAGATGCATTTGTCAGGCTACTGAGAGTCGTAACAGTGCAGACATGGTGTCAGAAAAGTTGGCAGCTACAGGGAGGGACAGAGCATTCCTAGGGGGCCCACTCACTGCCTGCAAGCTGCACACAACTCAGCTCAATCCACTTTAAAATTAAAAATAATCACTAAGTGTTTTCTATGAGCATCGCATTACAACATGCACGATGAGGTAACTGCACAGTTTGCTGAAGAAGAGAGTTACACAGGTTACACATATAAGGTCAGATGATTTGACAAAATAAATAAAGTGGCTAAATTCACAAAGGGCTTACAGGGAAAACACATTAAGGGAAATAGTCTGCTCTGCTCCTTCAGGAGAAGTCTTCCAACAGAAGAGGGGCATGGCCCAGTCTACCGCAGCCTGTGGCCCAGCAGGCCCTGGCGAGCACATTCACCTGCACACCCACATCTCCCTGTGTGGCCTTTATCGGTAATAATGGTGGCAAGTTGATCTCCTTGCCCTTACTGCCCTGGGTCTCCATTTGTCTAGAAGCTGGGCAGGGAAGGGAGCTCTGTTTGTTGGCCCCTGAAACGCAGCAACAGAAAGGTTTAATCGAGATGCCCGTGTTAGGCTGAGCTTGGAAGGAAGGAAGAAACATGGTTTAGAAGTGAGAAGGGTGGGGAATATTCCAGGGTACTGTACTGCTGCACAGACTCAAGGATGAATATTCTTAGCTGAATATATTTTCAATTCTCTAAAATGCTTTCACATACATGATAGAAATGTATAATTTTCCAGATGGTCAGTGTAAGGACCGTATGCCCTCTTCTAGGGACACAAGATTAAGAGTGAGGAGCACAGACTCAGGCCCTGCTTTTGTGGGCAATACTGAAATGCAGGAAGACAGACAAAATCAAGTGACAAGTATATAAAACATTTTTGGATACTAATGAGTTCCATGAATAAAAATAAAGGAGGGCGAGAAGACAGAGAATACTGGAGGTTGGCTCTCTTGGACAGGTGGTTAGGGAACTCTGGTCTGTGAGAAGAGTATTTGAGCAGAAACACAAAGAGCCCCTAGGAGACATGGGGGGAGAAAAATCTCAGACACAGGGAAGAGCAGCTCTATACACCCTGAGGGAAAACTGGTCTGGTTTCCCAGGAGGCCAGCATGGCCTGAGAGGAAGAGATGGGGCGGGGGGTGGGGGGTTGTCCAAGACATAAGTGATAGTAGGCTGGCAGCGGCTGGAGGGACACCTTAAGAAAGGGCCAGTGAGAGCCGGTGCAGCGCCCAGGGAAAGTGAGGTGATTAGAACATTCTTGAAAATGAATCTTGTTGCTGGGTGTAGGGTGTCTCCAGAAATGCCAGGAAAACTGGTCAGAGCCCATTAAAATATTTCAGATGTAAGATGATTAGAACCTACCCTCAGGCAGATATTGCAGATGCCAAAATCTGAAAACTCATCCTAAGATAAACTTGGCAGAGCTTGGGAACATACTGGATGACAAGGGCAAAGAGGAGAGAGAAATGACAGACAAGTCGGGGTCACAGACCTGATTTCACTGTCAGTGATGGTAGAAATAGGACATAAGATCTAATAAATGATCACTCCAATGACAGTAACTTGCTAGAAAAAAAAATTTTTCCAAACAGCTATATTATTTGAAAGAAAAGATACAAAAAAGAAAATAAAAACAAAGGTAATAAAAGAAGCTTTATCAAAAGTTCACCAACTTCAAGATAAGCTGCCAAAAACCAATGTCATGCTTAATAATGAAAACAAAATAAATACTTTTAACCAGTTAATATTGTAATAGAACCATTTTGATTATGCAATCCAGACAGTGGAGGAGATCTATATAGATAAATTTGTTAGCAGGGGAAAAAAATATGGTATCTTTTGTCTTTTTAATGGCCCAGTGAGAAACCAAGAAATTTGAGAACTGTCAAAAAGCCCTGAGATGCACATTGTCTAAAATTTAAAGAAAAATAATCCAAATGGCCTGTGCTGTCTAGTCAACTAAAAACCCAAACACCTCTAAAATAAGGTTGTTTAAAATATATATGTTTAAAGTAAAATTGTTTCCCCAGTCTCAAGATGAAATTTCCAGTAGCCTTCTATTTTAAAAAATATGAAAAACAAACACAGATGAAGACTCCTAATCTCACAACGGAACACTGTGTTTCAGGTAGTGTGACTCTTCAAATCCAATATTTAGGTATTGTCTGGCTTTTAGAAAAGGCCAAACGGATCACAGGATGAGTCAGAAATCCTCCTTTTGAGTTTCCTCTTCTTTTCTCTAAGCCTCAATTACTTCTTACTCCTTCCTATATGACTAACTCAAAGTAACCATAGAAATCATCGTTAATCCTTCCAGCAAATTCTTTCAAGTGCTATCCACTATGCTAGGATCTATATTAGAATTCTTAAATTTACACACACGTGCACATGCACATACACACACACATTCTAGATTGACTGATACATAGATAGACAGGTGACTAGATGGATGCACAGATGGACAGATGGACAGATGGATCCTGGCACTGAAGGACTTGCAGCCTCGCTCTGAAAGAGCAGACAGTACACAGTCTTTAGCTGTCAACCATGTCAAGGATTGCTCCAGCTGCAGAGAACTGCCCTACGCAAGGTCATATCCCTTCCTGGGTGACTCAAAATCGAACGACATGATCAAGTGAGGGCATAAAGACCTGCTTGCCTCGGCCCAAACTGGGACAACTCCGGAAGTCATTCTAATTCCAGCATTCCCCATGGGGTCTCTGTCATTGGGCCTGCACTACAGCCTGAAGTCTCCCTCTCCTGCCTCTTGCCTCCTTCTCTTCCCCTCCAGATGGTGGTCCCAAGAATACTTCCGAATCCCTAGTGTTTCATATCCCAAATTCTGACTACAGTCTGCTTCCTGCACATGCGTACACGTATATACACATACATACATACGCATGAGTACACATGCATGTCTAAGAAATCTTTACCAAAGGGAAGCATGCTCTCATCACTCAGCTGTTAGGACAACCTGCATCCCTAGGCCACTGGCAGTTCTTGAAAAGGAGAGAAAAAGAAGGAAAAAAATGGAACCTAGAAACAAGTGCCATCCTGCTCCTGTTGAACATCCTTTTCCATTGCTTCTAACCTGCCTCCAGGACCCCTGGCTGGCATCTGCTCCTGAAAAGTCTGAGGATCAATTGAGTCAGTGAAGGAGGTGAGGAGTTGAGGCTAGGAAAGCTTTGGAAGGGGACTGCCCACACTGCCTTCCCTCCACAACTCAGAGTGTGTCCCCTGGTTTGCTCCACATGGTAAACCACCTGCTGTAGAAAATGGCAAGTAGCTGATGTGAGGATCATTCCCACCAATGCTTAAGTGAAAACTGGTTCCCAGGGAAGGGATGCTTCTCATCCATGCAGCTTGCGAGTACTCCACCAGCAGATCCAGATGGCCATTCTAGAGGCAGAGATGATCGTCTCTGTCTGGACTCAGCTAATATTGGCCTACGGGCCAAATCTGGCCTGCCACCTGTTTTTGTATGGCTCACAAGCTAAAAAAAAAAAAAAAAGTTTTCTGGGCTTTTCAATGGTTGAAAAGAAGAAAAAGCATCATATTTCATGATATGTGAAAATTACATGAAATTCAAATTTCAATATCCATAAAAAAAGTTTTAATTAGAACACAGCCATGCTCTTTCATTTACATATTTTCTATGGCTGCTTTTGCCCTATAATAATGGGGGGGAAGTTGTGACAGACATCATATGGCTCACAAAGCCATACACGTATATTATGTGGCCCTTTACAGAAAAGGTTTGCTGTCTCCTAAGCTATATGACTTAGGGTTCCACAGACAAAATATCACACATCTGCTCATTGTTGAATGCCCCAATGTGATCTTCACATAATAGACTTGCTACCTATACATGACTGTCAGTATCTAGCCTCTCACAAAACACTACTCACCCTCCACAGTAGTATGCAATGATTTATAGACCCCAATTCAGGCTCAGACCTAAAGGCTGTCTTTCTTCACATCTTTTTACGTCAAAATATCTGCATTAAGTATGGAGCTGGAAAAACAACATTAGTCAAATAAATGGGAGCCATTTTAATGTCAAAGAGGTGAAGGAATGGCTGCATCTTCCAACACTGAAGCAGCAGGGAAATGTGCCAGCAATGATGACGCCTACTTTAGTATAAAGAATATTTTAGATCTGCCTCCCAAAGTAAGGTAGAAAATATTTTCCCTGGCCTTTTCTTAACATTTCCAAAATTTTAATTCACCCCTGGGAGTCAATGGCTTTGACACAATAGCACTTACTCTTCAGATGCCCGTAATTATGTAGTGAAAGATATCAGAAGACTAGAAATGAGATGTTCAGTCCCAAAGGGCACATTAAAGGTCAATTAAATACAAAAATGTCTGGGGTTCCTATAAGCACTGCAAACCATAAATATCAATTTGTTGCAAATCTACCCATGAAGCCATCTATCTGTCTCTCCATCCATCAATTCACTTATGCAGTATTTCTCAAAAGAGCTTTTGGGAGCTTATGTTTATTCTCATTTTTCAAGACATATTGAACTTTACAGAGTCAGAGTTCACAAAGGAATGATAAATATTTTTTATCTTTTATATTTTTATGAACACATAATCCATTTTTATTTATCAGTTGCTTACCTTAGAAGTTATAAATGCTTTCTTTTCTGCTTATTTTAGCTTTAAAAACCTTTCATAATTTAATCTCACCTGACCTGTCCAACATTACATTCTATTACCCACCTGATTCCTCTCTATCTCATCCACGGGCCTCACTATACACCAAATTATAAAGTCCTTCCCCTACTCACCATGTGTCTTTTTTCCTTTCTTTCTTTTTTTTTTAGATTTTATTTATTTATTTGACAGAGAGCAAGAGAAAGCACAAGCAGGGAAAGCAGGCTCCTCACTGAGCTGGCAGCCTAAGACAGGGCTCCATCCCAGCACCCTGGGAGCATGACCTGAGCCGAAGACAGACACTTAACAGACTGAGCCACCCGGGCGCCCTTCACCATGTGTTTCCATTAACTCTATGTTCTTTGTTCTTTCTCCCCAGAATTCCCTTCTCTTTCTTTCCTTATTGGCAAACACCTACCCATCCTTCTAGAACAATCCAAATGTAGGAACTTTCCAAATTCCCCAAGGAAAAATAAACATTGCTTCCACCCATCCATTAATTTATATTTTATTGAAAAAAACATATTGGGCATCTACTATACACTCACAAATGGACAGAAAATGAGATATTTCTGCTTGATTAATAAGATCATTAAGGTATGAGCAAAGTGTTATGGAATCAAAAAAGAAGAACACAGAAGAAAGACACCTGAGTCAGACTCTGGAAGTGCACCAGTGTAGAAAACATCACTAAGAGGAGTGATGCTGAGTTAACTACATGCAGGGATGAGGGATGGGAAGGGGAGAAGGTATTCTGGGCCAAAGGTATAGCAGGTGAGAAACCAAGAAACATCTGGAAAAGGTTAAGTGAACGTGGCAGGGAGAAAACCTTTCCCTAGGGCCATTTTGTCATACTTTTGATAGAGCACTTCAAACTTAATGTTATCATTAAGTAATATGGACTGGAGATCCCATTTTCACTCTTCCTTTTATAACCTGTCAGATGTACAGTATCAATCTGGAAGCATCTGGGCTAGGTCCTGCTCTGGAAGTGATTTTGGAAAAACAACATTCCATCATTTTTGCCTTATCATCGTGTGATGCAGACCATGACTCAGCCCTCAAGACCGACAAAATACCTTTCTTCTGAACAGTCCAAAGAGCTCTGGGTAAGATTCTCACTCTCTTTATAAACTTCATGTCAGATGTTAAATGATAGACATAACTTTGTTCTTCTTCCAAGTGACGGAGAGTGAGTGACTCATCACCTGAATGGTCTGTGAAACGGGTGAAATGAGTAGCAATAAAGAACTGGGATATGGAAGGGCGGAGCAAGATGGCGGAGGAGTAGGAGACCTGGATTTCGTCTCCTCTCAGGAATTCAGCTGGATAGGGATCAAACCATTCTGAACACCTACAAACTCAACAGGAGATCGAAGAAAAGAATACCAATAACTCTCTCATCAGAAAAACGACCACTTTCTGGAAGGTAGGACGTGCAGAGAAGTGAATCCGAGGCGATATTCGGGAGGATAGACGGCGGGGAGGGGCCTCCGTCGGCCGCTTCTGGCAAGTGATAGAGCCGCGGAGCACAAAATCGGAACTTTTAAAAGTCTGCTCCGCTGAGGGACGTCACTCTGGTGGCTAAGCGGGGGGTGGAACCCTCCGGGACAGTGTGGTCTCAGGACTCTCGGGGTCACAGAAAGACCAGCGGTACCTGAGTGTGGCAGAGCTCCCAGGTATTGGAGCAGGGAAGCCGGCTGCAGAGGCGGAGCCCAGGCGCGGGCTCTCAGCTCGGGGTTGCCATAAACCGTGATCCGCGGCACAGTCGGGCCGCTGCTCCTCCAGCAGGGACCCAACAAGCGGCAGATCCGGGGAGACTCACCTTCCTTCCCCGGGAGGAGCGGCGCGGGAGGGCACACAGGGATCTGCTGGGTTTGGAGACTCCACATGGGGTCGAGTGCCGGAGATAGAAACGCGCGGTCACGGGCCGGGTGAGCACGGAGTGCGGCCGGAGACTGGGGAGACGGGAGTGACTGACGGCTTTTCTCTGGGGGCTCACTGAGGAGCAGGGCCCCGAGTTCTTGACTCCTCTGGGGCGGAGATTGGGAGGCCACCATTTTCACTCTCTGCCTCCAAAGCTGTACGGAAAGCTCTCAGGGAACAAAAGCTCCGGAGAGCAAACCCAAGCAGATTACTTAGACGGGAGGGGGCAAGGGCAGGGCAAAACTGCCTCTGGCAAAGACATTTGGAAACCACGGCAACAGGCCCCTCCCCAGAAGATCAGCGAGAACAGCCAGCCAAGACCAAGTTTACCGATCAATGAGAACGACAGAACTCCAGCGCTAGGGGAATACTGCACATAGAATTCATGGCTTTTTTACCATGATCCTTTAGTCTTTCAAAGTTAATTTTTTTTTAACTGTTTTTTTTTTTGAATTTTTCTTTTTCCCTTTTTCAACCAACATCTTATCAATCCCTTTTTTTAAAAAAACATTTTTATTTTTCATTTTTGGAGTCATATTCTATCCCTTCATAGTAGTTACCCGTATTTTTGGCATATATATATAAATTGTTCTCTATTTAAAATTTTGAGATAGTTTCTTCTAACAGATTAAAATATACCCTAAATCTCTAGTATATGGTTTTTTCTACTCCCCTGCCTGATCACATTCTCTCCCTTTTTTTTCTTTTTTCTTTTTTTAAATCCTCTTCTTTCTTTTTTCAAACAACTTATTATCAATTCCTTTTATAAAATTTTTTATAATTTCCATCTTTACAGTCATATTCCATCCCTTCATCATATCAACCCTTATTTTTGAACATATACAAGTTTTTCTTCCTTTAAAATTTTGGGAGGCACTTTCTTCTAAAAGACCAAAATAGACCCCAAATCTAGTGTGTGGCACTGATCTATATACCAGACTGATCATATTTGATCACATTCTGGTTTTTTTTGTTGTTGTTGTTTTGTTCTGTTTGTTTTTGTTTGTTTTTATCTTTATCTTTTTCTTTTTTTTCTTTTTCTTTTTTCTCTCTTTCTGTTTCTTTTTCCACTGCTTCAGGTCTTTTCTGATTTGTTTAGAGTATATTTTCTGGGGACGTGGTTACTCTGCTAGCATTTTGTTCTCTCATTAATCTATTCTCCTCTGCACAAAATGACAAGATGGAAAAAAATCACCTCAACAAAAAGAACAAGAGGTAGTACCGACTGCCAGGGACCTACTCAATACGGACATTAGTACGATGTCAGATCTAGGGTTCAGAATCATCACTTTAAAGATACTAGCTGGGCTTGAAAAAAATATGGAAGTTATTAGAGAAACCCTTTCTGGAGAAGTAAAAGAACTAAAATCTAACCAAGTAGAAATCAAAAAGGCTATTAATGAGGTGTAATCAAAAATGGGGGCGCTAACTGCTAGAATAAATGAGGCAGAAGAGAGAATCAGTAATATAGAAGACGAAATGATGGAAAATAAAGCAGCTGAGAAAAAGAGAGATAAACAACTACTGGATCACAAGGGCAGATTTCGAGAGATAAGTGATACCATAAGACGAAACAACATTAGAATAATTGGGATCCCAGAAGAAGAAGAAAGAGAGAGGGGGGCAGAAGGTATATGGAGCAAATTATAGCAGAGAACTTCCCTAATTTGGGGAAGGAAACAGGCATCAAAATCCAGGAAGCACAGAGAACCCCCCTCAAAATCAATAAAAATAGGTCAACACCCCGACATCTAATAGTAAAACTTACGAGTCTCATAGACAAAGAGAAAATCCTGAGAGCAGCTCGGGAGAAGAGATATGTAACCTACAATGGTAGAAACATTAGATTGGCAACAGGCCTATCCACAGAGACCTGGCAGGCCAGAAAGGACTGGCATGATATATTCAGAGCACTAAATGAGAAAAATATGCAGCCAAGAATACTCTATCCAGCTAGGCTGTCATTGAAAATAGAAGGAGAGATAAAAAGCTTCCAGGACAAACAAAAACTAAAGGAATTTGCAAACACAAAACCAGCCCTACAAGAAATCTTGAAAGGGGTCCTCTAAGCAAAGAGAGAGCCTAAAAGCAACATAGACCAGAAAGGAACACAGACAATATGCGGTAACAGTCACATTACAGGCAATACAATGGCACTAAATTCCTATCTTTCAATAGTTACCCTGAATGTAAATGGGCTAAATGCCCCAATCAAAAGACACAGGCTATCAGACTGGATTAAAAAACAAGACCCATCGATATGCTGTCTGCAAGAGACTCATTTTAGAACCAAAGACACCCCCAGATTGAAGGTGAGGGGGTGGAAAACCATTTACCATGCTAATGGACACCAAAAGAAAGCTGGGGTGGCAATCCTTGTATCAGACAAATTAGATTTTAAACCAAAGACTATAATAAGAGATGAAGAAGGACACTATAGCCTACTTAAAGGGTCTATCCAACAAGAAGATCTAACAATTGTAAATATCTATGCCCCTAACATGGGAGCAGCCAATTATATAAGGCAATTAATAACAAAAGCAAAGAAACACATCGACAACAATACAATAATAGTGGGGGACTTTAACACCCCCTTCACTGAAATGGACAGATCGTCTAAGCAAAAGATCAACAAGGAAATAAAGACTTTAAATGACACACTGGACCAAATGGACTTCACAGACATATTCAGAACATTCCATCCCAAAGCAACGGAATACACATTCTTCTCTAGTCCCCATGGAACATTCTCCAGAATAGATCACATCCTAGGTCATAAATCAGGTCTCAACTGGTACCAAAAGATTGGGATCATTCCCTGCTTATTTTCAGACCACAATGCTTTGAAACTAGAACTCAAACACAAGAGGAAAGTCAGAAAGAACTCAAATACATGGAGGCTAAAGAGCATCCTACTAAAGAATGAATGGGTCAACCAGGAAATTAAAGAAGAATTAAAAAAATACATGGAAACCAATGAAAATGAAAACACAACTATTCAAAATCTTTGGGATGCAGCAAAGGCAGTCCTGAGACGAAAGTATATAGCAATACAAGCCTTTCTCAAGAAACAAGAAAGGTCTCAAGTACACAACCTAACCCTACACCTAAAGGAGCTGGAGAAAGAACAGCAAATAAAGCCTAAACCCAGCAGGAGAAGAGAAATAATAAAGATCAGAGCAGAAATCAATGAAATAGAAACTAAAAGAACAGTAGAACAGATCAATGAAACTAGGAGCTGGTTCTTGGAAAGAATTAACAAGATTGATAAACCCCTGGCCAGACTTATCAAAAAGAAAAGAGAAATGACCCAAATCAACAAAATCATGAATGAAAGAGGAGAGATCACAACCAACACCAAAGAAATACAAACAATTATAAGAACATATTATGAGCAACTCTTTGCCAGCAAATTAAATAACCTGGAAGAAATGGATGCATTCCTAGAGATGTATCAACTACCAAAACTGAACCAGGAAGAAATAGAAAACCTGAACAGACCTATAACCACTAAGGAAATTGAAGCAGTCATCAAAAATCTCCCCAAAAACAAAAGCCCAGTGCCAGATGGCTTCCCAGGGGAATTCTACCAAACATTTCAAGAAGAATTAATACCTATTCTTCTGAAACTGTTCCAAAAAATAGAAATGGAAGGAAAACTTCCAAACTCATTTTATGAGGCCAGCATTACCTTGATCCCAAAACCAAAGACCCCATCAAAAAGGAGAATTACAGACCAATATCCCTGATGAACATGGATGCAAAAATTCTCACCAAAATATTAGCCAATAGGATCCAACAGTACATTAAAAGGATTATTCACCACGACCAAGTGGGATTTATCCCTGGGCTGCAAGGTTGGTTCAACATCCGCAAATCAATCAATGTGATACAATACAATAACAAAAGAAAGAACAAGAATCATATGATCCTCTCAATAGATGCAGAAAAAGCATTTGACAAAGTACAGCATCCTTTCTTGATCAAAACTCTTCAGAGTATAGGCATAGAGGGTACATACCTCAATATCATAAAAGCCATCTATGAAAAACCTACAGCGAATATCATTCTCAATGGGGAAAAACTGAGAGCTTTCCCCCTAAGGTCAGGAACGCGGCAGGGATGTCCACTATCACCACTGCTATTCAACATAGTATTGGAAGTCCTAGCCACAGCAATCAGACAACAAAAAGAAATAAAAGGCATCCAAATTGGCAAAGAAGAAGTCAAACTCTCACTCTTTACAGATGATATGATACTTTATGTGGAAAACCCCAAAGACTCCACCCCAAAACTGCTAGAACTCATACAGGAATTCAGTAAAGTGGCAGGATATAAAATCAATGCACAGAAATCTGTGGCATTCCTATACACCAACAACAAGACAGAAGAAAGAGAAATTAAGGAGTCAATCCCCTTTACAACTGCACCGAAAACCATAAGATACCTAGGTATAAATCTAACCAAAGAGACAAAGGATCTGTACTCAGAAAACTATAAAATACTCATGAAAGAAATTGAGGAAGACACAAAGAAATGGAAAAACGTTCCATGCTCATGGATTGGAAGAACAAATATTGTGAAGATGTCAATGCTACCTAGAGCAATCTACACATTCAATGCAATCCCCATCAAAATACCATCCACTTTTTTCAAAGAAATGGAACAAATAATCCTCAAATTTTTATGGAACCAGAAAAGACCGCGAATAGCCAGAGGCATGTTGAAAAAGAAAAGCAAAGCTGGCGGCATCACAATTCCGGACTTCAAGCTCTATTACAAAGCTGTCATCATCAAGACAGTATGGTACTGGCACAAAAACAGACACATAGATCAATGGAACAGAATAGAGAGCCCAGAAATGGACCCTCAACTCTATGGTCAACTAATCTTCGACAAAGCAGGAAAGAATGTCCAATGGCAAAAAGACAGTCTCTTCAACAAATGGTGTTGGGAAAATTGGACAGCCACATGCAGAAGAATGAAACTGGACCATTTCCTTACACCACATGCAAAAATAGACTCCAAATGGTTGAAAGACCTCAATGTGAGACAGGAGTCCATCAAAATCCTGAAGGAGAACACAGGCAGCAACCTCTTTGACCTCAGCTGAAGCAACTTCTTCCTAGAAACATCGCCAAAGGCAAGGGAAGCAAGGGCAAAAATGAACTATTGGGACTTCATCAAGATAAAAAGCTTTTGCAAAGCAAAGGAAACAGTCAACAAAACCAAAAGACAAGCGACAGAATGGGAGAAGATATTTGCAAATGACATATCGGATAAAGGGCTAGTATCCAAAATCTATAAAGAACTTCTTAAACTCAACACCCAAAGAACAAAGAATCCAATCAAGAAATGGGCAGAAGACATGAACAGACATTTTTCCAAAGAAGACATCCAAAAGGCCAACAGACACATGAAAAAGTGCTCAATATTGCTCGGCATCAGGGAAATCCAAATCAAAACCTCAATGAGATACCACCTCACACCAGTCAGAATGGCTAAAATAACAAGTCAGGAAACGACAGATGTTGGCAGGGATGCAGAGAAAGGGGAACCCTCCTACACTGTTGGTGGGAATGCAAGCTGGTGCAGCCACTCTGGAAAACAGTGTGGAGGTTCCTGAAAAAGTTGAAAATAGAGCTACCATATGATCCAGCAATTGCACTACTGGGTATTTACCCCAAAGATACAAAAGTAGGGATCCGAAAGGGTACGTGCACCCCGATGTTTATAGCAGCAATGTCCACAATAGCCAAACTGTGGAAAGAGCCAAGATGTCCATCGACAGATGAATGGATAAAGAAGATGTGGTATATATACACAATGGAATATTATGCAGCCATCAAAAGGAATGAGATCTTGCCATTTGCAACGACGTGGATGGAACTGGAGGGTATTATGTTGAGTGAAATAAGTCAAAAAGAGAAAGACATGTATCATATGACCTCACTGATATGAGGAATTTTTAATCGCAGGAAACAAACGGAGGGTTGCTGGAGTGGGGGGTGGGGTGGGAGGGATGGGGTGACTGGGTGATAGACACTGGGGAGGGTATGTGCTCTGGTAAGCGCTGTGAAGTGTGCAAGACTGTTGAATCTCAGATCTGTACCTCTGAAACGAATAATGCAATATATGTTAAGAAAAAAAAAGAAGAAGAAGGTAGCAGGAGGGGAAGAATGAAGCAGGGGAAATCGGAGGGGTAGACGAACCATGAGAGATGATGGACTCTGAAAAACAAACTGAGGGTCCTGGGGGGGAGGGGGTGGGAGGATGGGTTGGCCCGGTGGTGGGTATTGAGGAGGGCACGTTCTGCATGGAGCACTGGGTGTTATGCACAAACAATGAATCATGGAACACCACATCTAAAACTAATGATGTAATGTATGGGGATTAACATAAGAATAAAAAAATAAAGAAAAAAAGAAAGGGATGGATGATGGACATTAGCAGATGCTTGTTTAACAACCACTTATTTTTTCCTTTAATGTTTTTGTTTGGTTTGTTATCAGAATAATGTTAACCTTATAGAATGATTAAAGTATTGCCTTATTTTCAAATTTTGGAAAAATTTATATTGAATTCTTATTTTTTTTTTCTTTAAAGATTTGGTAGAATTCCCCAGTAAAGGCATGTGTGTCTGGAGTTCTGTTGTGCATGTTTTGTAACTAAACGTCTAATTTTTAAAATAGACATAGAGGTATCCATGATATCTATTTTTAATTAGGTTTGACATTTTATGTCTTTCAAAGAAATTAGAAAATTGTTAAATTTATTAAGATAAAGTTGTTCATAATATTGTCTTATTATTGTTATTGTTATTTTTAATACCTGGAGGATCTGTAGTTATGTACTTCTCTCATTCTTGATACTGGAAATTTGCTTTTTCTCTATTTTTTGCTGATCAGACTGGATAAAGTTTTATCAATTTGCTTGTTTCAAAGAATCACTGATTGGTTTCAGAGATTTGAACTACAAGGAGAATTCAACATGCCATTTCTGGCTTTTAAGATGAATGGGGTCATACGCAAGGACCAGAGAGCAGCTACACAGAGCTGAGAGTAAGTCTTTGTCAACAGCCAACGAGGGAGTCCTACAGTTGAACTGAATTCTGCAAATAACAGCATAAGTTTGGAAGAGAATCCCAAGCTACAGAAGGGAACTCAGTTGACTAACACCTTGACTTCAGCTTTGTGAAACCTAAGCAGCGAATTCAGGGAAACCAACCATGACATCCCAGACTTCTGACTTAGAAGACTGAGAGATAATAAATGGGTATTATTTTAAACCTCTAAAAAAAAAAAAAAAAAAAGAACTGGGATATGGAAGATGTGTTTGAATTTAAAATACAGTGTTGCTGTTAACTTCCATGTTCAAAAAATTCTGCGAGTTTTATGTATTGGCTCTTTATATGTATCATCAATATACCTAATAAAATAAGAGCTGTTTCATCATGGTAATGAATTAATTCAGAATTAAAATGGTGATTAGTTAAGTTGATATCTAAACTGTCTTGGAATTATGGAGGAGCTGTATATCTTGCTGCATGGTTCCAGCTTATTCAATCTTTTAATTGAAATTTGATTTCTTTTATCCTGACCCCATCAAACCATCCAGACCTTACTGTCTACAGCAGAGCAGGACTTTTCCAAGTAGAGTCATACCTTTGCCACATTTTGGTGGTTTGAAGGGTTTAAGGTAGACGATGGAATATGGAAGCAATAGAGAACAAATACGGTGGGTAATGCATTTGGAATTTGGTTAGACATGAATTAGTGACACCCAAACAATCTGTAAAAGTGATTAAGAAATCTTCATAAAATATAGCATCCTTTTTCAGGAGGAGTTTCAAAATCGAGACTACGTCATTCTGAGGTTGTGTCTGTATATGCAGATGTATCAGAATAACTGAAATATAATGTTTGATGGGACTTAGCTATGAAAAGGGACCAGAACTATCCATGTACCTATAAATAGCAGTCACAAGGCCCCTGAAAACTCTGCCACAACACAGGGAGCCCAGTGCACCGACAGAAACAAAATCCCCATTCAGACGTGGCCAGCCCACTTTAACCTGAACGGTGTTTTTAAAACATGATAAAAAATGTTTACACAAATGGCACAGACCATAAGAGTATTAATAATAATAACTAACACTGAACTTAATGCTTATTTCAATATATGCCAGGAAATTCGCTTAACATCATGTGTACATCATCTCCCTGAATCATCACTATTCTATTAAGCAGGCATTATTATTATTCCCATTTTACAGATGAAAAACTCTTTGCCAAGTGTACACAGCTACTAAATACTGGAGCAGTTATTTGAAATCAGAGAAGCTGAAGCTGCTTTTAAACCAGTTTCCAGTTCTGATCATTGTTGCCTTCGTCAAAGCCTGTCTTATGTTTAGAATGCAGTCCTAGAGTTGGTATCTTGGAAATGACAGTGTTACATTCCCAAAACTTGTGAAAGAGGGAGGTAGGTTGTCCTGGGACTTACCACTATGAAAACTATATGATCAGAACAGACATGTGCAAAGTCTCTTGGCTACATGGCCAGGAGAGCATAAGCCCTCGAGGCTTAGCACAGTCAACAGGGTGACAAAAGGGCTTAATCAGACGAAGCCAGGAAAAGAAGGAGCCTGACGCAAACCTTCACTGTGAGCTTCCCACCCTTTCAGTGGAAAAAAAAGGGTGATGTAGCTCAACCCTTTCCATACAAAGGCTAAATGTGACTTTGTGGAGATAACTGGGTGACACCCTTCTTTTGAAACACAAGGTCAGCAAACAGCTTTCCACTTGTAATTTGGCTTCTTAAGTATTTTGTCTGTAAAGAATATTTGAATTGGCTACAGAACACAAGTTGGCAGCATTCTTGGGAATTTCCACCGCAAATTAATAAATTCGGTTCTGCTTTAGGTCCAAGTTTAGAAGCTGGGATGATATGTCTTTCCATGCTAGGGATGGGCTGACTCTGGGTTGTGTCAGCCAAATCAGGTCTCTGAGTCCACAGGGCCAGTCCAGCCCCTGGAGCACAGTGGGCTGAACCCAGTGAAATCCTGCTCAGTGACTGTTTGTGAACCGGACAAAGGCAGAGCCTGGCGACCCCAAGAGCTTCCCTCATGTCTCCTATACAAAATTCCTAAAGCCAAATCAAATCAAATTGGAACTTTTATTCCAACACACTAGAATAGTTATCTTGAAGGTTAATGATTTTCACCAACTACTTTCTTCTACTTTCTTTAGAGTTTTTCTGAGGCTTACCACTCTTTAAATAAAATGTCGTTTTGGTCAGGTACAAGTAACATGCGGACTGGTCAGGCCGAAAATCAAAGAACACTGGCTCTGCTGGAAGTTTAAACACAGTGGCCAATTCTAGTCATAACAATCCATCCTATGTGCTGACCCCAGAGGCCAGGACTGGGGAAAGGCAAAGAATGAAAAGCACAGCGGGGCTTTTCACAACACGCTCAGTAGGATCCTTACCAGACAAGCTCCAAGTGCTCGATGCAGCCAGATACACCAGACGATACGATCTTTTATTTATTTATTTTTTAGAAAAAGAGCATGAGTGGGAGGGGCAGAGGGCAAGGAAGAGAGAATCCCAAGCAGACTCCTTGCTGAGCATGGAGATGATGAGGGGCTCGATCCCGTGACACTGAGATCAGGACCTGAGCCGAAACCAAGAGTCGGATGCTTAACCGACTGCACCACCCGGGCGCCCCATGATACGACCTTTTGAAGAAATATTCCACACCAAATGAATCCACACTACTCTAAACATGTTAGGCACAAATTAATGCTTGGTACTCTTCATGTTTCAAGAGTTTGACTTTCAAGAAATTTTGCCATACTTCTGTGCAATTTTAAGGATGGTCTTGATTTGGTTGCAACAATCTGATAATCATGTATATTTAAGGGGCGCCTGGGTGGCTCAGTCATTAATCGTCTGCCTTCGGCTCAGGTCATGATCCTGGAGTCCTGGGATCAAGCCCCGCATCAGGCTCCCTGCTCTGAGGGAAGCCTGCTTCTCCCTCTCCCACTCCCCCTGCTTGTGTTCCTTCTCCTGCTTTGTCTCTCTCTGTCAAATAAATAAATAAAATCTTTAAAAAAAAATCATGTATATTTAATTCTTTCCTGCACTTCATCACATTAATTCTAATCACTACCTTTTTACATAAGGGGCAAAAAATATTTACTTTTATAAAGAAAAAAATATATACAGCAAAGATAACCGAAGCAGCCTTGACCAAGAGAATACGCTGGAAGAAAGTAGAAATACTGAATAGAACTGCAGAGAATAGAGAGTCAGAAGGGGCATTACTGAAGGGGGTGTGGAGCCCATGTAGTCAGGAAATGAGACTCATACCAAGTCAAATGGTTGGCACTCGTAGTCACTTTAAGAACACCTTGCAATCCCTGGACATAGTAATTACACTTAATATGCAACTTTAATTTTGGTGAAAATTTTTTGTTGGTGGACCCCACTATGTTGTTCAAGATCACCCCATGAACAAAAATCTATCGATTTTATTTTTAATTTATTTATTTGTCAGAGAGAGAGAGAGAGAGCATGCTCGTGTACAAGCAGGGGGAGCAGCAGACAGAGGGAGAAGCAGACTCCCCGCTGAGCAGGGAGCCTGATGCGGGACTCGATCCCAGGATCCAAGGATCATGACCTGAGCCGAAGACAGATGCTTAACTGACTGAGCCACCCAGGCGCCCCTTAAAATCTATCGATTTTAAATCTAAGAACCTTTCCTCTCTCAGTGCTGGTCCTGGTGTTTTGTCCTCTTTCCACCAGTAATCAACACAGATAATCAGGTGCACATTCCTGAGAGGCAACAAAAAATTCCTTTGAGCAGAAAGATGCATGAATGTCATCACAAACTACATCCAGGCATATCTCCCAGTGTTCCTGGGTCAAATCCTAAATGAAACAGTACTTCCATCATAACTATCCAGGCAATTATTCCGCTTCATACAACCAGGTTAAAAATGGTAATTCCAATGGAAAGTAGAACAAGTCACGTTGAAGAGCGGCTTGTAGGCCGGAGTTAGCTAAAACCGAAACAGTGTCAGCAAGTACAAAACCTGTTGTTGTTGGTGGTGGTGGTGCTTTGTTTATTTCATTATTTTTTATTATCATTTGTTTCTGGTGACACTGAAAAAGCAATACTCTGAATTGAAATACTTTATCACATGCTTGACACCATGAAGAAAGGAAAAACCAAAATTGATAGCCTTGTAATCTTATAGCTATCTTCAAAGATAAGAAGAGTACAAACTAAATGTTTTTAACAAGTAGAATAGTAACATATAAAAAGGGAAAAAAGTGAAGGAAAAGCCCAGCGGCAATCATGCACTTTGCTGGAAATCATTCTGCATTTGCTTTTTGGCTTTTGGTTTTTTTATCTTCTTCACATCCATGGCACTCATCTAAGAAAGGACAAAAACCCTCTGGATCCTTTTTGGTTTTTGTTTTTTTTTTTCCTCTCCGATTCTTTGCAATAATTAGCAGTATCTCCTATAGTACATTACAGAGCTTTTACCATTATAATTATTTGCTTCAGCACCTGTCCCTCCCAGCAGACCTTGTGTGCTCGGAGGGTACAGCTGTCTTAACCATCTCTTCACATCCAGTTCCAGTTCCTAAGACACAGCACATGTTCACTACTGTTTGTTATACAACACAACAGGTTGAAAATTCAGTTGTGTACAGGAGGGCCGAGCAAATAACATAACTGAATGAAAGCCAGGGGTAAGATGAGCAGTGAGGTAAATGTCACTCTAAGGAGCCCATGACCCAACTAAATGGGGCAGCTGCCATTTAGATCTGGCAGACTGTTGACAAGGACTTTCCTGAAGAAACTAGGTATCTGAGTATGTATGTGAAGATTTCCACATTTCAAAATACTTTGCAAGTGAAACAAAACACATCCACTAGGCAGATATTGCCCACGGCCTCCAACTGGCACATGCTAATATGAACTTGGGATCAATAAATTCTATTACCGAGGAAACCTTTTTTTTTTTTTCTTTTTTTCTCAGTAGCCTGAATTTAAGGAACTATTCTCAGATCACCTAATGGACTTA
The DNA here is from genome assembly GCF_002201575.2 of Neomonachus schauinslandi. Classification (NCBI taxonomy): domain Eukaryota; kingdom Metazoa; phylum Chordata; class Mammalia; order Carnivora; family Phocidae; genus Neomonachus; species Neomonachus schauinslandi. The sequence continues at coordinate 60,135,967 of NC_058408.1, forward strand.
TTTTGGTAAAGAGCTAGGAGACCTAGCTATTTGTTACAGCAGGAAGTAGGTATAAATTTGTAAATAACTTGATTTGGGGGCACAGAAGTCTGTATTTTTAACCAGTGCTCATTCTGGGAGTGGAATATGTTGGATGAATAATAGACACAGATCTGATTTTCTTAACCTACCAATTTAATAAGTGACTCAACAAATATTTAGTGTTTGTAGACTGTGTCAGACTCCATGCCAGGGGTTGAGCACATAATGTTGGAAAAGACAAATCTAGTCCTAACCCTCAAAAACTTGTACTTAAGAGCAGGGGTTCTCAAAGTTTGACCCCACCCTCACCCCCAGTCCAGAAGCATCAGCATGAGCTGAGAAATTGTTAGGAATGTAAGTAAATTCTTGGGCCCCACCTTAGAAACACTGAGGGTGGAGTCCAGAAATCTGTTTTACTAAGACTTTGTGGTGACTCTGATTCAGGTTCATGTCTGAGAAGCAACATTCTAGAGGACAGTCAAAAATGAATAAATAAATAAAACCAAATAAAAAGGAAAGTGTATTAGCTTCCTAAGGCTGTCATAACAAATTACCCCCAAACTTTCTGGCTTAAAACAACAAAAATTAACTTTCTCATAGTTCCAGAGTCCAGAAGCCTGAAACCAAGGTGTTGGCAGGGCCATGTTCCCTCCAAAGGCTCTAGGGGAAAATGCTCCTTTGTTTATTCCCATTCCTGGTGGCCTCTGACATTCCTTGACTTGTGACAACATAACTCATTTCTTTCTTTTTTTTAAAAACAATATTTTTTAAGATTTTTATTTATTTTTCAGAGAGAGAGAGTGAGAGAGAACACAAGCAGGGAGAGTGGCAGGCAGAGGGAGAAGTAGGCTCCCCGCTGAGCAGGGAGCCCAATGTGGGACTCAATCCCAGGACCCTGGGATCATGACCTGAGCTGAAGGCAGACTGACTGAGTCACCTATGTATTCCTAACATAACTCATTTCTGCCTCCATTTTCACATGGCCTTCTTCCTTGTATGTCTCTCCGTGCCCTCTCCTCCTTCTGTGAAGACACCAGCCACTGGATTTGGGGCCCACCCTTAATTCAGGATGATTCCATCTCAAGATACTTAACTAACTATATCTGCAAAGATCCTATTTCCAAATAAAGTCTTATTTTATTCCAAGGTTCTGGGTGGGCACAAACTTGTCAGGAGGGGGCAGGCACTACTTAACCCACTACAGAAAGCAAATTTTAACATCATCCACTGGGTAAACATCATGAAGGAAACAAGAAGCCCAAATGGAGAACTTAGAGAATAAAAATGGGGAATTTGTTTACATATAGTGGACAGAACAGTCTCTCTTAACAGGCAACACTTGAATTTGGGAAGTGATGGGTGAGACTGAGTCAGTTGCTGAAGGCAAGAAGGAAGAACAAGACGATGAGTCGGGGAACACATTTCAAGGAGAAGCAGCATATGGCCATGACCCTGAGCAGGGAAAGAGGTCAGCATATCCAAAGAACTGAAAGAAGCCCCTGTGGTTGGAGCCCAGCGAGCAGGAAGAGATGGAAAGAGATGAGACCGAATCAGCTATTCCAGAGTAGCTCCAAGGTGCAGATGGCTTACAAAAGCCCCAAGGCTGAGGACAGGGAAAAGCTGAAGCCATGATTTCAGAAGTCACCCTGTAGCTGACGTAGGCTGGGATGGGTAGAGCCAGAGGTTTGGGATTTAAACACTTCCTAGACAGTGCCTTTGGCTTGTAGTTATTTACAGATGGGACTGGCAGGAATAAATAGTTCAGAAGCCTTCTAAGTTTTTGAAAGACTGTGCCGCCAAATAAGCCACACTCCCAGCCTACAAAAACCTGTCAATGTTCCGAATCCAAGAGAACCCTGGGCCCTAAAAGTAACATCAACTGAACAGCCCCAAGAACGGCATGCTCTCCAATGTCCTCCCATGAATGAGGTCATGGGCAATAACGCACAGGAACAATCTTTTGGAGGGCTGAGTCAGAGGGCACAGAGACACTGAAGAGTGGAGTTCCTCTCAAAGGGATAAGTTCAATAAGAAAAGTGCTCTGCTACCACAGCACGAAATCCTTGCTATTCCTGACCAGTCAGATGTGATAATTACAGTGGAACAGTGCCTGGCCGATGTTCCCTATTCTCCTTTTCTATGAATGAGAGTTTTTCTTAGGGTTTCCCGTGCCATTAGTCCATTGCATAAGGGGTGAGTTGCAGGCCAAATAACTTGCCTTTTAGATAAAAAAGAACACTCTCCAGACCTGGAGAGAGCATGAGGATGGCCCAGATATCCTGGACTTTGGTTCAGATGCAGTAACTGGTTAGGACTGTGGACTTTCCTCCTGTGAAGAGGGAGGGGGTATGTTATATGTTTGGAATAAAGAACACACACAAATATTTGGGTGGCCAGGGCCACACTAAAGCAAAGATTGTTGGATTTCCTCCATTAGGGGTTCTCCCCATCTTTCAGTGTAATAAAGACATCAACTTTTAGCTGAGCATATTGCCACCCAGGATAAATATCACACTGTCTTAACCTTCCTTGAGGTCAGGTGGGACCTGGTGACTAAGTTCTAACCGATATGATATAAATAAAAATGTTGTGTGACATCATCCAAGAGCCATCCATAGTAATACAAGTTATATGCTTTGACTCTCCTTTTGTTTTGTCCTTTCCCTGATCCTGCTATTACCCAAACGTTGCCTTGGACAGAGAGAACCAGGGCCATACCCTACCTTGGTATGGTAGTGGGAGCTGGAAGAAGGGTGGACAACTGAAAAACTCTTGGAACAGAGCCTTGGACTGCATGCTTCAAGATTTTTGTGAGCGAAATAAAATGTATTTGTCAATCTGGGGTTTCTGTTATTTGCAGATAATATAGTAGTAACCAATATAGACCTTATATACTGGATTATAAGGAGTTTAGATTTTACCCTAAATGCACTAGCAACCCATGAGAGAGTTTCAGGCATTGATTACAACAGGACCTACTTTACATCAGACGTCCAACTCTGTGAGGAAGAGACAGGAGTGCAGCCCATGTGGAAGACAGTGGCCTGCACAAAGATGGGGATGGAGGTGGGGTGACGGGGATACATTTGTGATATGTTTTAAAGATAAAATCCAGTACTGTTTGATGAACTGGATGAGGAGACTGAAGGAAAAGAAAAATAAAATACTGCCTATGACTCGTGGAAAATACAAAAGATACTTATTTCCATCAAATTCATTGAAGGACAGAAATTTCTCTAGAATATATGAGCCCTTATATATACATATATAAGCCCTTAGCAAACTAGGGTTTCTCCACCAGGACTCAGCTGCACTAGAAGCTGCTTTTCCATTGTTCCCACTGATCATACAATTACTTCTGTGCTGTCAAGATACTTGCTGGTTTTGTCTTCTGTTTTCTGATTCTGCCAAGGTATTAATTTTTTTAAAAAGGCACAGCTTATGTGGCAATCTAGAGTCCAAGGTCTTCCCTGACATCATTGATTATGCTTTTGGATGAATGAACACACGGACTTTGACAAGGAGAATGCAAAATATAAAGACTAAGCTGGTAAAATAAAAAGATGCACTATATTCAGATTTGAAATAATGACATTCACTCACAGAAAAAATAAATTCTTAATATCCAATACGTAACGAGAAGAGGAAGGCAAAGAATAGGATAGGGTTATTGTAATTTGTACCTTTATCTATATAAAGTCCCCTCCTCTTGAGTGTGAGCTGAGCCTGCAACCTCCTTCTAGCCCACAGAATATGGCAAATGTAATGGGATGTCAGCCCCATTACTGTGTTATGCTGTATCACAAAGGTTAAGGGATTCTGCAGATGTAGTTAAAGCCCCTATTGAGTTCATCAAAAGGGAGATTATCCTGTAAGGACTCGACCTTTTAAAAGCATCGAGAGGTCAGAGACTTGAAGCAGCAAATGTTCTCTCCCCATTGCTGGCTTGGAAGAAGCAAACTGTCATGAGTTCCACAGTGAAAAGGAAGTGAACAGTGCAAATAACCTGAGGGAGCTTAGGAGCAGATCCCTCCCTAGTGGAGCCCTCAGATAAGAATGCAGCCTGGATGACATCTTGATTTCAGTCTTGTGAGCCCCTGAGCAGAGGAACCAGATAAGCTGTCCCCAGACTCCTGACCTTTTAACTCACAGACACTGAGAGATAATAAATGGGTGTTGCTTTAAGTTACTAGGAAATTTGCAGTAATTTGTTCTGCAGCTATAGGAAACTATACATAGACACACACATAAATATGTTACATATGTTGATAAGGAAATTTATGTATAAAACTATATATATAGATGTATAGATCTATAGATATGCATATACTCCTTAATTTTATGCTCTTGAAAAAAATCAAGAGTCTTTTTCATACAAATGTGTGTGGGAATGTGACGATGTATGTATATGTGTATATGTGTGCTTCTTTAGGCATTAGCTCAGCTAAGAATAAGTAGCTGCAGCAGTAAGGAGTATACCCAAATCTCAACTGGTCTCTTAGTGACATCCCTAATGAAATTCTGCAGTGACTCTGCTGGACAGTTACTATGTGGCTCTCATTTCAGAAAGGCTCATCAGCATGAGGGGAACCTCTCTTGCAGCTAACTAACACAAACAATAGCAGTATCCTCACATACAGGCTTTCTGGAATTCCCCTGACAGGCCAATTCTTCATCACAATGCACGCCAGGAGCACCATTTATACCTTAGCAACTTCTCAGGCTTTTCTTTCAATTAATTTCCAAAGATTTGAAATAATGAATAAATTTAATTTTCATTTATATTCCTTTCTCTCTCACCTACCTCTCTTTTAGTAATCCCATGGATAATGTCTTTCAAAAACTGTCACTTTAAAAGTGAAACTTTCATGAATCATCCCTGAATATTATAATCAGAAACAATTATCCTTTAATATAGTTTGATTCTAGACAACTTTGCCTGAAAAGATGCACTTATTCCTACAAACATTTATTTTATTTTTTTTAAGCTATTTATTTATTTTAAGTAGGCCCTAGGCCCAGTGTGGGGCTTGAACTCACGACCCTGAGATCAAGAGTCGCAGGCTCAACTGACTGAGCCAGCCAGGCGCCCCGACAGACATTTATTTTAAACTTACTATGTATGTGAGGCACTGCGGTGTGAGGTATAGAGTTTATGATTCCCGTTCCGGTTTACCACACCACTGAGGAATAGGCAGCCTGGCAGAGCAATTATGCAGTGACAAATGTGGGCCGATGTGCAAAGTCATCAGAGTGGCTGTGCCCATGCAGTGGGGAAAGAACGACTTCCGTTGCAGCACGGACAGGGAACCACTCCAATTCTGGGGGAGGGCGGGGGATTATTTATTTTGCATTTTAGGTAAACCAGTATTACTCTTAACAGGCTTAGATTCCTGTTTTCTCCTGTAAATCTGATCTCACCCAAGCCTACAGAGAACTCAAGATTAGAAGCAATAAGTCATCTTCTTAGGATAGTGAGAAGTGACAGGTGATAGGAATAACCTAATTAGGCAAGGCAAGCACGCTGGGGCCACTGGATGGCAGAAGCCATCACTTCTATAAACTTTAATAAGAAAAAATCGCTGCTTTGCAGCCCACTTTGTAATAATAACCATGAATCATTAAGATGAGGTTAAATCACGTTCATTATGTTCTGTTTAATAAAGAAACATGTACTATATTTTAGAAATGTTTCCATCAAATCAGTTATTTTTAATGTTACCTAAATAGATGAATGCCTTGAAATTTCATTCATCAAACATGTCACTTTCTCATAATGTTGGAAAAATCCAGTGTTACCATACTAAATAAAGCATCACATTACGTTTGAATAGAGTTATTAATGGCTTCCAAAGTTTTTTCTCATTTTTCATCATAATCCCATAAGTCAGAGGTAATTCCCCTCGTGCCGATGACTCATCTGAGAATCAGCCCCTTAATCTTAGTCATGTCAACGACTCTGTTCTTTTAACTCCTATTAATGTTCCTTCATTTGCCCATCTATACATTCATTCAGCACAAATTTACTGAAGATTATTGTGACCACAGTTCCATGAAATAAAATCTAGGACAGTGTAAGTATAAATGTAAATCTATAATCACAGTATGACATGATTCCAAAATCTTCTGGAGGTTGGTTTAATAGTGATAAGTGAATTCTAGAGGTTTTTAAATTACGTTATAAAATCTATCATAGAGCTACATGCGGGAATAGCTTAGGTATTTTGAGAAATGGATTATTTCTACACCTGACCCACAAATGACAGTTAAATGAAATGGGAAGGATTCCAGCTTCCTCTATATGTTCATCAGATAATTAGTTAAAGAACTTTGTAACATTTTGTTAATCACTCAGTTCAGGAGGTGATAAAAACACAGTCAAAGCTAATGCATCTCTAGACAAATGGGTTGGCTACATGTTTCCTTTTTCAATGGATTTCTTTTGATATTGTATAGATTTAGGGGGCTTCTTGGGTGGCTCAGTCATTAAGCATCTGCCTTCGGCTCAGGTCATGATCCCAGGGTCCTGGGATCAAGCCCCTCGTCAGGCTCCCTGCTTGGTGGGGAGTCTGCTTCTCCCTCTCCCTCTCCGTCTCCCACTCCCCCTGCTTGTGCTCTCTCTCCCTCTCTCTCTCTGTCAAATAAATAAATACAGATTTAGTGTATGTGCTCTTCTTGAAATATCCCACTTAGTAGCCCAGTAAAAAGTACATTTAACAAGTGGAAAATTGTGGAATAGGAAGCTCAACAGAACTGATTTCAGATGCGCCCTTAGCAAACTAGGGTTTCTCCACCAGGACTCAGCTGCACTAGAAGCTGTTTTTCCACTGTTCCCACTGATTATACAATCGCTTCTGTGCTGTCAAGACACTTGCTGGTTTTGTCTTCTGTTTTCTGATTCTGCCAAGTTATTAATTAAAAAAAAGAAAGGGCACAGCTTATGTGGCAATCTAGAGTCCAAGGTCTTCCCTGACATCGCTGATTATGCTTTTGGATGAATGGACACACTGACTATGATAGGAGAAGGCAAAATATAAAGATTAAAATGGTAAAATAAAAAGATGTATCATATTCAGATTTGAAATAATGGCATTCACTCACAGAAAAAATAATATCTTAAATCCAATACTTACCAGAAGAGGAAGGCAAAGGAAATTATTGAAATTTGTATCTTTTTTTTTTTAACTGACTAAAGATAAGATACTACCCATAGTTTAATGATATATGGACAGCAAGCTGGACTCACATTAGATAGAATTAGCCAGGTTTTGAACTGACAACCCAAGGACAAAGCAAGTCTGGTTGTGTGTCTGAACTCAGCCTTGATTTTGATGTCAGTTAATTTCCTGGTGACTTTGAAAACTTTTATTGCTGCCATCTTCAAACCTTGAGATATGAGTCATCTGTTTCTGTCAAATGGATAAGGACAAAATCAGCAGGGAAGGAAATTTTATTTTCAAAGTTCAGAGAGAATGCAATAAACAGTAGTTATTTACCAGTAACTGTGCTATTGTTTTTTGTTGTGTTTTTTTTTTTTTTCCAGAATTCACAGTACTCTCTTAAAGAACACAAAAGGCAAGCAACTTTAAGAATACATGTAACAATCAGGACTTCTTTCTGTCAAATTATTGCAATAAAATGGAACCAAGGAATTTGCTTGGTGTAACTATTTGGTCCTAGAAAGGGAAACATAAATAGGCCACTGCAATTTTTTCCTTTAGAGATTATTAGACCACCTTGGTATCTTAAATTCAGCTTCCCAATTATATTCCTTATAATAAAGCATATATGAAGACTATTAATATCTTCATTTTTCAGATTAATAAGCTAAGGCTCACAGGTTTTATATCCCTTGGCAAAAATCACCATCCTTACGGGGCAGATCTAGGATTTGAACCACAGTGTGGACTACACACTAGGGCCTCTCCTGTAGCTCACTCCTTCAGTGAATTTTGATACTTTCATCACCTGACTCTTCCTTTCCTTTTCTGTACAAATAAATAAATATGCCTGTCTTACCTAGGTTACAGGGTTGTTATGAATATCAAGTATCATAATGTATAGAAATATGTTATAGGAATTTGAGAGCCAGAAGTTTTTACTTCAAAGCAGACAGGAAGTATGGTTGATTAGTCTGAGAGAAAAGTGGGTCTTTGGTTTTAGGTTAGTTACTCTTATGGTAATTTGAAATTGCACGATTTTTGTCTCCCATCCCACCACTGCTCTTCCACCAGTCAAGCTGGAGAATCCCAGTTCACAGTACTGGGCCACAGGGGTCCACATTCCCATCCTTCCAGAACACACTCAGCCACAACACCTACTCATATTTATCCTGGAGGAACAATGATTTAGAAAATACTGTTCATGTTTCTGAGTCAGTTTTAACCTAACACCCATAGTATACAGACAGTTTGACTCTTCAAGGGTGCAAATTACTCCCAAGGGCACTGACTTCATATGTTCAATGGGAATTCCAACACTTGCTACCCACCCTGAAGTCTGCTGAAGGGAAACCAAAGAAAAATATAAACTTTTAAAAAATATTTTTTCAATCTTTTTTCATGACTACATTAAGGGCTTTCCCAACATTTGTAGTGATCCTAAGAAATTAATTAGACAGTATCCAAGTTTTAGAAAAAAAGGGTGAGCGTGGGGCATTACTCCAGGTACCATGTTGAGAAAATTGAAAATCTGACAGGGAGGCATCTCATGGCTTTAGTTATGTTCCACGAAAGCAGTTTCTATGTGTTACGATCAGAGTCAGAAAGCAAGAGGCAACTTTAGGATAGTGAATCTTTGTTTTGCCCAAATTTACCTTGCAAATTTGCCAACGTTTCTTTTATTCCCAATACCAGGTAAGACATCAATTTGTTCAGATCCACAGAATTAGAATGAGCCATTAATACTGATGAGAATGCAAAGCATTGCATAGCACACCCAAGGGACATTTTTATTTCTAAGATCTCAACTCAACCATTCTCTTTGCCACTGGGCCAAGAGCTTTGTATGAAGTACTTTAATTAATCCTCAAAACACTGTTAGGTGGGGCTATCACTAATTCCCATTTTACACATCAGGAAAACAGCTAGTTGGTGGTGGATCCAAAGCTAGAACATTATCACAGTCTTGAACCATTTTCAAAAAGTAAGCAAAAAAGTAGTTATACTAGGGCAACTCCTTCCTTCTCCACCATACCTTTGTGGTCAACAGGAAGAGCACTCCTGTCAGGGGTGGTTCTGTGAACACTGAAGAACAAATTTTCAGTGTATCTGAAAGGGACAATGTTTCCTGTGTGTTTCTGGACTCTAATTTGCAGAAAATATCAGAAGGCAGATACACAGACGGCATTCTTGTCTCCTGTTACACATTAGAGGCTTGTAAGATTCTCTAGCATCTTTATACCATCACTGCAAGCAAACTGTAGAAGAAAGGAGAGAGAGACTAGTTAGGTGCTATGCAGAGACATTTTGGTCATCACCAGTTTGGTGGGGACTCATCTAGCTGAGTGTCGGATTTCTCACTCACTGCTCCTTGGGGAGCCTCCCAGACACCACACATGTGGAAGAGGTCCTCTCCAGAGGGAAGACCAACCTTTGGTCCAAGATCAATGAGTTTTTGCAGACCTCAAAGTGCTTGCACTCTAAGAAAGAAAGTGGACGCTGTACCAATGGCAGAATGCTAGCAGAGGGTGGTAAGTACGGTAAGAGGGCAGTCGAGAAACGTGAAAATTCAAAGAGGGGGAGTGTGCCAAGCCATGTGGTGGCAGGAATCCACGACAGAGGAGGCAGAGAGGCGTAAGCTGTCAGTAAATTTAAACATGGAAAGATCAGATGCCTAAGAAGGCTGAGAAAGATCAGATGCCTAAGAAGGCTAAATTTTATTTAATGAGGGGGTGATAGTTGGGGAGGATGAGGAAGAGGGCAGTTCAGGGGAAAAGAACAGCCATAAACAAACCATTGAAATAGGAATGTATGTGTCCATTTTAGTGACCCATTTAAGTAAGAGGCATAGTGGATACATAAAAACAACTAACATTTAAAGAACAGCAATCCTTGGGTGCTGGGTGGCTCAGTCAGTTAAGTGTCTGCATTCAGCTCAGGTCATGATCCCAGGGTCCTGGGATCGAGTCCCGCATCGGGCTCCCTGGTCATGGGGGAGCCTGCCTCTCTCTCTGCCCCTTCCCCTCACTCGTGTATTTGAGATTTGTGCTCAACCAACAGGGCAGGGAACAGGGGACTGAGGCTTCATTTTACATGAAGACACAAAGGAGCTGCACTTAGGGTAGTCAAAGCTCACACACTGATCAGTCTCCCCATTACAGGACATAGTGCACCTTAGATACTATCAACTCTATGAGGAAAACAGCCTCAACTCTGAAGCCTTATGACCTGAGGGAAACCCAGGAGAATGAAGTCCCACGGCAGGCTCCTCTGGTAACCTACTGTGCACCATTTCCCTCCTCTGAGAAATACTGAGATTGGGCAGGAGGCACTCTCCAGTGAAAAAACTGTATGCATCTCTGCCTCTCAGGTTCTAAAATGCTGATGAGTAAAGTTGACATGTCACTAACTCACCAAACGGAGGACTCTGAGGGCATGCACGGAGCTAAATGATTTACACACTCTGAGTAGGACAAGTCAGCCGATGGCAATATGGATAAGCGCATGCTCTCAAGGAGCTTACATTCTAGTGCAGGGAGAAAGATGCCTATAATAGTCAGTAAAGAGAAAATGAAAGGGGCTGTGAAAGAAAGAAAATCAGATCCTGTCATAAAGTAACTGAGTGGAAGCCTGCTTCCTAGAGCTGGCCATGGATGGCCTGTCTGAAGAGGCAACGTGTCAACCTGGAGTGATAAGGAATCAGCTCGCAAAGGGTCGGGTGAGGGCATCCGGTGCAGAGGGTAGAGCAGTTACAATGGTCTTGAGGTGGGAACAACTCCATATATTCACACCAGATGTTTGGAGTCACAGAAATAAACTTTTTAAAAAGATTTTATTTATTTATTTAAGAGAAAGAGAAAGAGCAAACGGGAGGAGGGACAGGGACAAGCAGACTCCAAGCTGAGTGCAGAGCCCAACATGGGGCTCAATCTCATGACCCTGAGATCACAACCTGAGCTGAAATCAAGAGTCAGACTCTCAACCAACTAAGCCACCCAGGCACCCTAAAAATAAATTTTATTCATCACCATTTTGACTGTTACTTGTGCAACTGCTACAGATCCTAGTGTAAGATTGATATGCATCCACATGACCTGTATCTCTTCAGTGCTCCCTGGGTAGAATTCTAAAGGTGCCTGCTTCATTGTAGCTCAGCCTAAAGACATACGCTAATTGCCTTCCACCACGGTGCTTCACTGGCTACATTTCTACTGAGCCATAAGCTCTGTGAGGGTGGGAACATGCCTGATCTGTTCACAGACACAGTCTTAGAATTTAACAAATGTCTAGTGCTTTGCAGATTCTCAAAAACTTTGGTTGATGAGGTGATTTATCATCAATGTTATGAGTCATGGCAGCACCAAATATGGGCAAGTAAAGGGCTATTTAGCACTCCCATTTAACATACTGGAACAAGGCAGCCATAACTAAGCACAGTCTTGTAGGCAGGTAAATCCCACTCTAGATACAAGGGCTTTTCATTATTCATAATATTACAATGTATTAAATCTCCACAAACACATGATTCATTACCACACAGATTCAGATAGACAACATGTGACCCAGAGTTTCCCTCAACACAGTAATTACCAAAAGAAAGTCTGATGATTTATAATTTATCTAAAAAGCATATTACCCCAATTCTCCACCAAATTCCAGAAAAATATGGTATCACGTCTGTTGACTCACAAGAATTAATTTGCTAAGAGTTCCTTCTTATATGCTATGTTATTAGTACAATTCAATTTTAGTGATAGGTTAACTGGCAAATATGTACTAAATCTTACACACATGATGCACTCTGATGGACACTATGATGGATATAAAGAGATATAAGATATACAGATACATTTCCTGACCTTCAGGGGTCCTAAAATCTAGTTGAGAAGAAGACTTTCATTATATGAGATATTAAATAATAATCTAACATTACCTAATAAGGAAATAATAAAATGTTATGAGGTCACATATAATTCACAGTCTTGCCCCCCATCACTGTGGTTTAGACATAAGGTGGATAAGATCTTTAGTAAGATTTGTGGTAAATACAGAAAGTGAAAAATAAACACAGTACCATAAAGCGTGTATACACGTGTTTTGTTCTCCCTTAAAACGAAAATTAGTTCCAGAGGATCATCTATAAGAAATCCACCTCTGATACCCATTTCCTGTTGCATGGCAACCACAAGGAAGGGCAACACTGCAAACAGATCTCTAGAGAATAGCTTGGGTGTGGTACACTGTTTCCAAGCAGAGAATAAGATTTCTATCTCTTTAATCCCTCTCCTATTATAGTAACACCTCATTCGAGAAGGAGAATGACATTGTAGAAGATCAGGAGTCAAAGGGCTTAAAGTTGAAGCTTCCTGACTCTGCTACCAACTTGACCTGTATCCCTTCCACGATCATTCTGAGCGGGGCACAGAGAATCCATGGGGGCACAGGGAGTTAGGAGCTCTCTCCAACTCTCTAACTCTGAAGTCAGACACATCTGCCACTGACTTTTTGTATAATCCCAGGCAAGTCATTCAGCTTTCATAGACTCTATTTTTTTTCATCTATAAACTGGGAAGAATAGTAGCTCTATAAACTGAAATGCATATTACTAAGTGGAAAAAACCGATCTGGAAAGGTTACGTACTGTGTGATTCCAACCACATGACATTCTGGAGGAGGTGAAACTCTGAAGACAGTAGAAAGATAAGTGGTTTCCACAGGTTAGGGGGAGAGAAATGAATAGACAGAGCACAGAGGATTTTTTAGGGCAGTGAAACCATTCTATATGATGCTATAATTGTGGAGACATGTCATTATACATTTGTTTAAATCCACAGAATGTACACCACCAAGAGTGAATTCTAATGTAAACTATGGACTTCAGGTGACTGTGACAGGTCAATGGACATTCATTGACTGTAACAAATGTACCCCTCCGGTGGAGAGCGTTAATAATGTTAATGTGTGGCGACAGGGAGTGTATGAAAAATTTCTGCACCTTCCTCTAAATGTTGCTGTGAATCTAAAACTGCTCTAAAAACTAAAGTATATCTAAAACAAAGAATAGTACCTCTATCATAGAGTACCCATGAATGACTCTGGACTCTGGGAAACAAACTGAGGGTTACACAAGGGAGGGGGCTGAGGGGATGGGGTAACAGGGTGATGGGTATTAAGGAGGGCACGTGTGGTGATGAGCACTGGGTGTTATATGCAATTAATGAATCAATGAACACTACATCAAAAACTAATGATATATTTTATGTTTGCTAACTGAACATAATAAAAAAATTTAAAAAATAAATAAATAAATTACTTTGCATATTTTGTAAAAAAAAAAAAGTATTAAATGAGATAAAACATGTAGAAGACTTAGCAGAGAACCTGCCATGTAGCCTGCATTCAAAAAATACCAGCTATTACTATAATCTTGTTTCTTAGACTACGGAAGATCCAGAGCTGCTGACTAGGATGAAAAGTCAGAACTGCTAGAAGAAGCCATACCATAGTGAAAAGACGTTACAGGAGAACACAGAAGAATGATGGCAGGAAGCATAAGAATTCTGAAAGAGTGTTGTGTGGAGACTGCCCAGTGGGGACACAATGCCCCGGATCTTAGCAGACCAGCAAGGATTAACATGTCACAGCAACACAATCAATGGCACTGTGAGGTAAGAAAAGCAGGGTTGGAAATTCTCTCTCTCCTCCAGTCCCATAATTTTGGAACCTTGACTAAGTCACTTCATTACCCTGTACTGGGTCCCTGCCATCAGCACCTGCAACAGACTCGACTCAGCTCCTGCCTGCTCCACGTCAGCAGACAGGACTCGGACCTTTCTGGCCTGGCCCATTTTGTTGTAAAAAGCTAAGTAAGCCCTACAGAAATCCAAAGAACAATAAATCATACTCCATTTGTCACAGGTATGATTGATGATCAATTTCTTCAACTCTAAAAATGGAGACAATATGCATCTCACAAAGCAGTTGAGAGAATTGAATGAAATGATGCATATAAATCATTTAACACAGCCAACTCCCAGCATATAATAGGTGCTACATCAGTGTTAGTATGGATAGGAATGCTTTCTAAATGACAGCTCACACTTTCAGGTATTAGCACAGAGCTACATTTGCTGCTATTCTGACCCTGGTATTGTGTCTCTGCTCTGAAAATTGAGTTTGCATTCCATTCCTGAGCCTTAGTTTGCCAGGTCTTATGAATGAGATTGTCACATAGCGCCTGGCACATTTAGGTTCCCTTAAATGTCTTTTTTTTTTTTAAAGATTTTATTTATTTATTTGAGAGAGAGAGACTGAGAGAGAGAGAGCATGAGAGGGGGGAGGGTCAAGAGGGTCATAGGGAGAAGCAGACTCCCTGCCGAGCAAGGAGCCCGATGCGGGACTCGATCCCGGGACTCCAGGATCATGACCTGAGCCGAAGGCAGTCGCTTAACCAACTGAGCCACCCAGGCGCCCTCTTAAATGTCTTTTAAAAAAAAGGAACAGATAAGTGTATGCATACGTGCTATGGTCCCCATTAATTTGCTTTCATTTTGATAATCCTCTGATAGTACTAGGTCCCTGCCATGTGCTTCCTAGTCCCTTAACTAAAACCTGAAGCCCACATTCAGAACTGAGTCTGGTGGCCAAGCCCTCTCTTTATTAGAGAGCACCCAAAGGCCACTTGCCTTCCTGCTTGGACATAGAAGTAAACCATGTTATAGCTTCCCAGTCCTTGGACTTTGCACACGTGACTATTATGCAGTCAATGACTAAAGTATGATTTGAGTGTGTGCTATCTGTAGTGGGTGGTTTCTACTATCAGCACCTGCAAAAGGCTCGGCCCAGCCACCTTCACCGCATCTCAGCAGACAGGACTGGACCTTTCTGGCCTGGCCCATCCTTTTGCAAATAACTAAATATGCCCTGTAGCTACCCAAAGTACAATAAATGATGCTCGTTTGTTACAGCTGTGATGACCCCTGGAATTCAGCAATCTAAGTTTGTGGGGAAGACAGGTGAGTCAGGCCTGCAGGCAGTCTATCTACATATGGTATTGAAAAGTCTCCTGCGAGGGAAAATCACTCTCAAGGAAGGACTCAAGCTGGATCAAGTACAAAGCTAAACTGTAGAGAAGAGGACTGATTCTATGAGTTCAAATCTGTCCTCCAGTCCAGTCTTCCCATATATTCCTGTCTGAATTTTATTTTATTTATTGTTTAAAAGACTTTATTTGTCAGAGAGAGAGAGAGCACAAGCAGGGGAAGTGGCAGGCAGAGGGAGAGGGAGAAGCAGATTCCTCGCTGAGCATGTGATGCAGGGCTCAATCCCAGGACCCTGAGATCATGACCTGAGCCAAAGGCAGATGCTTAACCTACTGAGCGACCCAGATGCCCCTCCTGTATGAATTTTATAAGGGAGTGGGAAGGAGAGGTTATGTGTAGAAAAACATGGGAAGATATCACATGTAAACCATGTGGAAAAGTGGAACATTAATGAAAGAGGAGCATTCTTTCTACTTCTTTATAGCCTTGGAACATAAAAGACATCAAAGAACTTGACATCCCATAGGCATCTTCAAAGCAAAGCACATTGGTAGCATCATTCAAGGAAGAGCCAGCAGTAGCTAGAAGAAGTGATAGTGTTGCTTAGTAAAAGCAGGTGGACAGAGCAAAGGATAATGGGAATGAAGAGCTGCCAATTGGCAGTAGCTCACCTCTGGAGATTACAAGTATGGGTAAGGCACCTCCGTGAAACTCTGCATCAATCAACAGAGAAAGGGGAAAAGTGAAGAAATAATGGATGTCACCTAGTAACTGACTGGATAATTTGTGCACTCAAAGATTATAAACAGCTATGGTTAATTAATCAGCCAAAAATACATGAGTGAAATATTCTGCTAAGGATCATGACTCCATAATTATTAAGTGAGGTCAACAGCCAAGAAAACATAAATTACCCAGCCACTTTGTTAAAGATAAAAGAAAATTACATTAATGTATTCATCTATTTATTTAAAAACAATCCCAAAAAACATAACCACATGTCAGGTTGCTATGACAAGCAATGGAGAAACAGATGGTTAAGTTATTCTTGGAAGGAAGTTCGTAGATATATCAAAAATAATAGAATTTCAGATGCCATGATAGAGATGTGATTGAAGAGATATGGGAGCCCAGATTAATCAACTAGGGAAAAAAGTAGTTCACAAAATTTGGCTGAGAAAGTAATCTTTAATTTGGATTTTCCCAAGTATAATAAAGGAAAAAGAAAAAATTGTACAGGTGCATTTTTATAGGAGGTTGGGTTCTAAAGTAAGTACATGAGAAAAAAGTCAACAGAGAAAAATGTATCCTTGTATACTCCTGAAATCATCCACAAAGTACATGTGGATTTGAGTCTACAATCCTGTAGGATTTTTAACTTTAAAGTCTGATAACCACCAAGTCAATCTAAAGGACAGAACAAAAGAAACTGCCTACATGGTCTATGCATGAAGATAAGTTTTTTAAAGACTGACTGATTGATTGATTGATTTGAGAGAGCAAGAGTGAGAGTGCAATAGCAAGCACCAGCTGGGGGGTGGGGGAGCGGCAGAGGGAGAGAGAGAATCCACAAGCAGACTCCCCACTGAGCTTGGAGCCCTATGGGGCAGGGGCCTCAATCTCAGGACCCTGAGATCATGACCTGAGCCAAAACCAAGAGTCAGCTGTTTAAACGACCTAGCCACGCAGGCGCCCCTATGTGTGAAGATAATTTTTAAAGTAACTTTTTTTTAGATTTTTATTATTTATTCATTTGAGAGAGAGAGACAGAGACAAAGAGAGCACAAGCAGGATGAGAGGCAAAAGGAGAAGGAAAAGCAGACTCCCCGCTGAGCTGGGAGCCAACATGGGGCTCGATCCCAGGACCTGGAGATCATGACTTGAGCCAAAGGCAGCTGCTTAACCATCTGAGCCACCCAGACACCCCTTAAAGTAACTTCTTAAAGAGGAATCAATAGACAGTTCTATTGTTTCTCCTTGTCTGTAGGATTTACTCTATCCTACTTTAATATGAAATCTGTATGATTACTTAAAAACAGAGCTTCAAAATTCATGAAACAAAAACTAATAGAACTGAAAGAAGACATTTAAAAATCCACAGTTGTAGTTGGAGATTTCAACAATTCTTTCTTTGTAATCAATATAACAAATAGGAGATAAGTAAGAATACAAAAGACTTGATCAATGGTACCAATCAACCTGACAAAAGTGATATTTCTAGAACAACAGCAGAATGCACACTCCTCCTAAGTGCATTTGGGATACTCACCAAGCTGGACCAAATTCTGGGCATAAAACAAACATTAAGAAATCATAAAAATTAAAATCATACAAATTCTCTAACCATAATAAAATTAAACTAGAAATTAGTAGCAGAAAGATAGCTGGAAAATCCGCCCCCCATGTTTTGAAATTTAAAAACATGCTTCTTAATGATCATGAACCAACAACAATAAAAGTCAGAAGGAAAACTAGAAAATATTTTGAATTGAATGAAAATGAAAACCCAACATATTAAATATTGTGGGATATATCCACAACATTGCTTAGGGGAAAATCCATAGCATTAAACACCTAAATTAAGAAAAAAAAATCTAAGTTTCCGTCTTAAAAGCTGGGAAAAGAAGAGCAAATTAAACCCAAAATAAAGAGAAGGAAGGAAATACAGTTAAGAGGATAAGTCACTGGAATCAAAAGCAGAAAACCAATAGAGAAAATCAAAGGCTGGTTAATTCTTTAAAAAAAAAAATCAATAAAATTGACAAACCATCTTGTCAGTTTGATCAAGAGAAAAAGAAGAAACAAATCACCAATATTGGGGGGGGGAAGGGACCATCACTATAGAACTTACAAATACTAAGAGGATAATAAACAAATGTAGTATTACTCAGCCATCAGAAAAGATGAATCCCCACCATTTGCATCAACATGGATGGAACTGGAGGGAATTATGCTAAGTGAAATAAGTCAAGTAGAGAAAGACAATTATCATATGGTTTCACTCATATGTGGAACATAGGAATAGCATGGAGGACCACAGGGGAAGGGAGGGAAAACTGAATGGGAAGAAATTAGAGAGGGAGACAAACCATGAAAGACTCTGGACTCTGGGAAGCAAACTGAGGGTTACAGAAGTGGGGGGGGTGGGGATGGGGGAACAGGATGATGGGTATTAAGGAGGGTACATGTGGTGATGGGCACTGGGTGTTATATGCAACTAACGAATTGTTGAACACTATATCAAAAACTAATGATGTATTATATGTTGGCTAATTGAACATAATAAAAAAATAAAAGAAAAAGAAAAGGCTCCCACCAACCACACACACACACAAAAATAAGAACTAGATATTAAATCACTCCTACCTACTCAAAAAATTTATGTTCACCCAAAAACCTGTTCATGAAAGTTTATGCAGGATTTATTCATAATTTCAAAAATCTAGAAACAACCCAAAGACTCTTCATCTGGTGAATAAACAATGGTACATCCACAAAATAGAATATGACTCAGCAATAAAAATGGGTAGAATACTGATACATGCAACACCATGAACGAACTTCAAATGTGTTATACTAAATGTAAGAAGCCAGATTCAAAAGACTTTATAACATATGATTCCACCTACAAGACATTCTAGAAAAGGCAAAATTATAGTGACAGAAAACAGATGAAAGGTTTCCAGGGATTGGGAGCAGCGAAAAGTACTGACTATAACAAAACAGCATGAGGGAATTTGTTGGGGTGATGGAACAGTTCTCTATCTTGATTGTGGTGGTGGTTCTATCACTGTACATGTTTGACCAAACTACAGAACTGTAATGCAAAAAAAGTAAATTTTACTGTTCAGGAAAAAAAAATGAATAAAACAATCTCTGTGACCTTAATGCATGTTTTGTGATTTGTCTGGTCCTTTGAGTTTAAACAAAACAGTGAAGTTGAATCTTAGCAAAGGTCAGGTTCCAAAGGCAGTCATAAGTTAAAGATGTAAAAATAATCACATGCATTTCAGACAGACTCCCATTAAAAATTGCTAAATTTAAAAAAGTCAGCGTATTTTTTAAATTTGTATTTATTATTTATTTTTTGAAGGGGGTAGGGGCAGAGGGAGAAGGAGAGGGAGAGAGAAAACCTTAAGCAGGCTCCACCCTCAGTGACCCTGAGATCATGACCTGAGACAAAATCAAGAACCAGAAGCTTAACTGACTGACCCACCCAGGTGTTCCAAGTACATATATGTATTTTTAATTTAAGTGTTGTTGACGTGAATTTAAAATTCATCCCACATAGGTGTACAATTCAATTATTTTAGGAAAATATATAGTGTGCAACCATCACCACAATTCAGTTTTATAACATTTCCACCATCCCAAAAGATTTGTCTGTATTTGTTTGCGACCAGGCACCACTCCCCATCTAGTCCTAGGCAACTGCTAATGTGCTTTCTGTGTCTATAAGTTTGCTTTTTCCAGATGATTCATACAAATTAAATCATACAATATATATTCTTTCATTTTGTATAATTTTTCTGAGTTCACCCATGTTGTAACATGTATCCGTAGACCGTCTCATTTTTCTTTTTTTTTCAAGTAGTACTATTGCATCAATATACCACATTTTGGGGTGCCTGGGTGGCTCCGTTGGTTAAGCATCTGTCTTTGGCTAGGTTCATGATCCCAGGGTCCTGGGATTGAGTCCCGCATCAGGCTCCCTGCTTAGTGGGGAGTCTGCTTCTCCCTCTGCCCCTCCTGCCCAACTGTGCTCTCTCTCTCTAGCAAAAATAAATAAGTAAAATTAAAAATACATATATACCACATTTTGTTTATCCATTACCAGCTAATGGACACTCAAATTGTTTCCAAATTTTGGCTCCCATAAATAATGCTGCTATGAAAATTCACATGTAATCTTTGTGTAGATTCTTTTCCTCATTTCTCTTCTCTTGGGTAAATACCCAAGAGAAGTAGAGTCACTGTACCACATAGTTAGTTATAATGAACTTTCTAAGCAAGTGACAAATTGTCTTCCAAAGTGTCTCTATAGTTTACATTCCTGCCAGCAAAAAATGTAAATTATAATTTCTCCACATTCTCATCAACATCTGCTATTGCTGTTGTTTTGATTACAGCCTTCCTAGTGTGTGGATAGTAGTACCTACTTGTATTTTAACTGTGTCTCCCTAATGACTAGTGATGTTAAACACCCCTTCAGGGGTTTTTCTGCCATTTGTAGAGCTTCTTTGTGGAAAGGTCTACTCAAAGCTTTTGCCCCTTTTATTGGGTTGCTCTTTTTTTTTTTAAGTTGGAAAAACTTTTTATACATTCTAGATGCAAGGACTTTATAGATATGTATGCTTTGCATGCATTTTCTCCAAATCTGTAACTTTTAATTTTCTTAATGTTTTCTTTTGAAATGAAAAAAGTTATCAGTTTTAAGTCCAATTTATCAACTGATGTAAAAGATTACAAGATCTATCATCTAAGATGTTTTTCCTAGCATTTTTACCTGATTCTTCTGGCTCTTTTTAAACTTCTTTTCCCTTGGGGCGCCTGGGTGGCTCAGATGGTTAAACTTCTTTTCCCTCAAATTCCATTTCTTGAACATGCTCCTTATCTGACATTAGCATATAACTGTGACAATGAACTCCACGCTGAATGAAACAGAAATGTAGACCAATGATGGGTCTTATTATCTTTTGTGTTAACTCCATTTGCCAAGTATCATGATTTACTCACATAATCCTCATAGTCATTTATGCTCCTTCTATATCAAATCCCAAGAGCTTCTCCAGGATGCTGAAGAAGAGATTGCCCAGTTGAGAGAGGAGAAAATTGTGACAAAGTTGTTTTTCAAGTATGGAAAGGTTATAATACAGAGAAAAGGACCCTGTACAAAACTCTGTCATTATTATTTTTTTAATAAAGAAAAAAAGGAGTGGTAAATGTTGTAAAGAAGAACTAAAGGACAAAGAATAAATATGGGAGTTTTTAGTATTACATGAGATCTCAATTTAGGTTCAATATATATTAAGATCCCACTGGAAATCAGGCAGAGTATGTCACCTCATTTCATCATCCTGACAATCTTGTGAGGTAGATAACATCTCTATCTACAAAGAGAGCTAAGTTTGGAGTAGATAAATGAGTTGTCCAAGGCTGGAGTGGCTGGCTGCCTCAGTTGAAAGAGCATGCAACTCTTGATCTTGGGGTTGTGGGTTCAAGCCCCACATTGGGTGCAGAGATAACTTAGATAAATAAACTTTAAAAAAATGAGTTGTCCAAGTCTATACTGCTAATGAGTGAAGTAGGTAAGATTTGAACTCAAAATCAGAGGTTGTATACTTTTGCTCAAGTGTCATTTGGGGGAAAAATTATAAAATACCCCATACAATTATTTCAGGGAAGAGGGAGGTATTTAGAGAAAACATTTCAATTGTGTAAAATAATTTAAAGTTCTTTTCAGGGTGAGTTCTATCTGGTACAGCACAATAAAGGTAGAATGCCAAAGATCAACTCTTTTAGGCTCATGGTGGTCGTCCCATTTCATGCTTTTATGAAAAAATCAATACCTACCTAGTACATACTGCCATTTATCTTGCCTCATTTCTAAAGGAAGGAAACTAAAAATTACTCTCTAAGGCTATCTTCACCTTAAAGTATCTATTTGTTTCTCTTCAACTAGTAAAGAAATTTTTTAATGTAATTCCATTATTGAGTTTGATGTTAGATCACAGGGTATGAACTATCAAAATCTTCCACATTGACTACATTTACAACATTATCTAAGGATAAAAGTAGAGCTAGATTTTTATCAGACTTCCATTCTAGTCCTTTCCTTTCTTACAAAAACACAGTCAGACCTTACATAATTACACAGAACATTTTCACAAGTGAATATGTTAATTATTGATATAATCGATCTACTTTTTAAATAGTTGAGTAGGTTTTCAGAAGAAAAGTATTTAACTTTAATAAACATGAAATATGTACAGGAATAAAAAGTTAGCATCAGTTATAAGGATATTTTTATAGCAAAGTATTATAACATAGTAGTAATAAAAAATAGGATTTTCAGCTTTCAATCCATGGAAATTTTATTTAAGGAATTTTATGATCATCATAGTTTTGTTAATCCTCCTCACAAGTTTCACAAAGAAACCATGTTTAAGAGCATAAATCAGTGACAGAAACGGTAAGAATCACCTTAGTGGCAGTCTTGGAAAACAGAAAACAGCCTTAGGACTGGTATTGACTAACATCATGATTCTGTGACAACATTGCTGTGTGACCTTCAGTAGTAAATTAATCCCCCTCAAAAGTGAGCTGCTTATTCAGAAAGAGAACAAGGGAGGCGCCTGGGTGGCTCGGTCGTTAAGCGTCTGCCTTCGGCCCAGGTCATGATCCCAGGGTCCTGGGATCGAGCCCTGCATCGGGCTCCCTGCTCCGTGGGAAGCCTGCTTCTCCCTCTCCCACTCCCCCTGCTCGTACTCCTGCTCTCGCTATCTCTCTCTCTCTGTCAAATAAATTAATTAAAAAATCTTTAAAAAAAGAGAACAAGAATCACTTCCTATTACTACCTCAAAGAAATGGTTTTAAATTATATAAGGAAACACAAAAATACTTTGAATATTTAGAAATTCAGCAGAAATTCAAACTATCAGTCAAAAAAACACAAAATGCACCTGCTATACAAATTTAATCCTTATTTATCTCTTATGTTTTCTTTAGGGTGAAGAAACAAAATAGAAATACCCTATTATTCTTAATTTTACATTTCTAACCCAATGAAGTAACAGGGCTTTTGCGATAAGTGCCCTCTATTTCGGTTATTTATCCAACTGTCAAAAACATTAATTGAGGCCCACTTCCGTCTGCTCAGCATTATGCTCGGAGTTGCGGAGAATACTGACAAAAGGCATATAAAAGACACACTCTCGAGCTCAGGTAGCCCTTAGTCCAGCTGAGAAAGCTTAGATAACACACATGAAGAACAAGAAATGGTCTGCAATGAAGTAGAAATCAGGTAAGATCAAGGAAATCAGTCAGCAAGCGGTTGTCTCAATCAATGTATTAATGGGTTTCAGTTTTTCCTCTTAAAATGTATTTAATTATCACAGTTTAATCAGGATTTTTATTTTGAGATAATCATAGAATCATATGCACCTGTGAGAAATTATACCATGCACCCTTTACTCAGTTTCCCCCAATGGTAACATTTGCAAAACTATAGTATAATCAGGCTATTAACACTGATCCAGTGAAGCTGCAGAGCATTTCCATCACCACCAGACCCTTCATGCTGCCCTGTTAGAGCCACACTCACTTCCCTTCCCACCACATGCCCTCTTCAACCCTAGCAACCACTGATCTACTCTCCATTGCTCTGGTTTTGGCATTTCAAGAACGTTATGTAAATGCAATCATATAGTACGTCACTTTTTCGTTGGCTTGTTTTCACTGAGCATAACTCTTGGAAGGGTCATACAGGTTGTTGCCCCCACATCAATCATCTGTTACATTTTATTGCTGAGTAGTATTCCATGGTATGGGTGTGCCACAGTCTGTTTAACCAATCACCCCCTGAAGAACATCTGAATTATTTCCCGTTTGGAGCTGTTATGAATAAAGGTCCTATAACATTGACGTATAGGTTTTTGTGTGAACATAGGTTTATCGTTTCTCGGAGAAATGCTCACCAGTATACCAGTTGCATGTTTAGTTTTTTAAAGTGCCAAACTGTTTTCCAAAATGATGAAACCATTTTACATTACCATGGGCACTACACAAGTGTTTCCATTCCTCCTCATTCCCACCAGCAACTGGTGTTACCACTACATTTTTATTTCACCATTTTGATAGGTGTGTAGTGATATATCATCACAGTTTTGATTTGTATTTTCCTAGTAGATAATAATGTTGGACATATTTTCATGTGCTTGTTTGCCATCTGTATATCTTTGGTAAAATGCCTCTTCATATCTTTGCTGATGTTATAATTGTACTGTTTGCTTTTTTTACTGTTGAATTTTCTAAGTTCTGTATATATATTCTAGATACTAGGCCTTTGCCAGATATGGGGTTTGCAATTATTTTTTTCTAGTCTGTAAGAAGTTGTCTTTTACCCTCCTAACAGAACAAAATTTTTAAAATGTTGAAGTCCAGAGGCGCCTGGGTGGCTCAGTCGTTAAGCGTCTGCCTTCGGCTCGGGTCGTGATCCTAGGGTCCTGGGATCGAGCTCCGCATCGGGTTCGCTGCTCGGCAGGAAGCCTGCTTCTCCCTCTCCCACTCCCCCTGCTTGTGTTCCCTCTCTCGCTGTGTCTCTCTCTGTCAAATAAATAAAAATCTTTAAAAAAAATAAAATAAAATGTTGAAGTCCAATTTATTGATTTTTTTCTTTTACAAATCATGTCTTTGGTATCAAGTTTTATACTTATTTGTGTTGGCCTAGAAACTGAATCTTTTTTCATTTTTTTAAAAATGAAATTTTTTATACTTTTACATTTTGTATTTAAGTTTGTGACCAATTTTGAGTTAATATACTTGAGTTTTGTATAAGCTATGAGACTTTGATTGAGACTCTCATTTTTTTGGCCTATGGACATCCAAATGCTCCAGTATTAATTATTGAAAAGGCCATATTTTCTCCATTGACTTCTTTTTGAAGTTTTGTCAAAAATCAATCGGTCATAATTTTATGGGTATATTTCCAATTCTTTATTCTGTTCCATTGATTTATGTGTGTATCCCACTGTGAACACACAGCCTTGATAATGTAGCAATATACCAAGTCTTAAAATCAGGTAGACTGATTCTCCCACTTTATTCTTCTTTTTCAAATTATTTTAGCTATTCTAGTTCCTTTGAATTCCATATGAGTTTTAGACTAATGCTCTCTGTATCTATAAAAATCTTGCTGGAAGTATTTTTGGGAATTGTGTTAAATCTGTATGTCAGGTTAAAGGGATTTGACATCTTTACTGTGTTGTGTCTTTCAACTCATATACAATTAAAAATAAGGCATACTGTTATGGTTTAAATTGTGTCCCTCAAAATGATATATTGAAATTTTAACCCTGAAACCTGTATGATCTTTGTAGGAAACAGGGTCTTTGCAGAGGTAATCATGAGTCCTAATCCAATGACCGGTCTGGCATCTTCAAAAAATAAGGAAAATTTTGGGGCACCTGGGTGGCTCAGTTGGTTAAGTGTCTGCCTTTGGCTCAGGTCATGATCTCAGCATCCTGGAATCGAGCCCCACATCGGACTCTCTGCTCAGCAGGGAGTCTGCTTCTCCCTCTCTCCCTCCCCCTACTCATGTTTGCTTGCTCTCTCTCCCTCTCTGAAATAAATAAATAAAATCTTTTAAGAAAATAAAGAAGATTTGGATACAGACACACAGAGATGAGAATGCCATGTGACAAAAGAAGCATAGATTGGAGTAATGAGTCTACAAGCCAAAGAATGCCAAGGTTTGTCAATAAGAACAAAGCTCAGAAGAGAACAAGGAGTAGATTCTCCCACAGAACCTCCAGAAAGAAATCAACCCTACTGAAACCTTGATTTCAGATTCAAGCCTCCAGAACTATGAGAATAAATTTGCTGTCTTTAAAAAAAAAAAAAAGTATTTTTCTCCATTTATTTAGATTTTGTGATTTCTTTCATGAGCATTGTGTAGCTTTTAACATATTAAGTCCTGTATATTTTGTTATATTTACATCGAAATATTTACTTCTTTAAAATTTTGAATGATTGTAATGGTATTACCTTTTTAATTTTCATATCCATGTGTTTATTACTACGATAGAGAAATACTATAGGTTTTTGTATGTTTATCTTATATCCTGTTACTTAACTGAACTCACTAATTGGTTTTAGGAATTGTTTTATAGATTCATTAGGATTTTCTCTGCAGTCATTGCATCTGCAAATAGGAGTTTTGTTTCTTCCTTCCAGTCTGTATGCCTAGTCTGTATGCCTCTATTTTGTTTTGTTTTGGTTTTTTTGTAGATGTGTTTATCAGGTTGAGAAAAGTCCCCTCTATTATTTTTGAGAATTTTTATCAAAATAATTATCCAATTTTTAAAATGCTTTTTTTCTGCATCAATTGATATGATCATTGGCTTTGTATTTTTGGAATAAACTCCACCTGATCATTGAGTATAATTTTTTTATATCTTATTGAATTTCATTTGCTAATATTTTATTAAGGATACTTTCATCTGTACCCAGGCAATATATGGGTCTATGGTTTGTTGTTGTTATTGTTGAACAGTCTTTGTCTGGTTTGGGCATTAAGATAATACTAGCTTCATAAAATGAATTAGGAAGTATTGTTTTTTGCTCTGTTTTCTGGGAAAGAGTATACAGAATTGGTGTTAATTCTTCTTTAAACATTGGGTTGACTTCTTCAGTGAAATCAGCTGGGCCTAGAGATTTCTTTTGGGGGAGTTTTTAATTATAAATTTAAGTTCCTTAATAATTATGGTGCCATTCAAATTATCTATTTCATATTGGGATAGTTTTGGTAGTTTTTGTGACAAATTGGACCATTTGCTGAATTTGCATGTAAAAGTTGCTCCTATGCTTAAGGGTTGCTTTATTACCAACGAGAACAGTGATATGAATTCAGACTCCCAACTTGGCCTTCTCTGTCATCAGGCTGGTGAGGTATTTGGTCACCTCGTTACAACAGCCTCATGAGGTGAAAGTTTAGGTTTCCCACTTGGCCTCTACTGACATGAGTAGTGGTAGGGCCACATTTTTTTCTGTGGTCTTTGGCTGGAGTAGAGAGGTTATTGTCTAAAGAGTTTCTGTCTTACAAGACTGCCCTTTCCTGGTTCTTTGACTAGAGAGAGCAGGCATTTCTTACTGTTTTGGTTTGGCATGGGTTTTGTTTTGGTTTTGTATTGTCTGTGCCTGTGGACATTTCTGGAGTGCCAGCTCTTCTGCTTTAAGAGCCCACCACCTGACTGTGTCTCAGGTCACAAAGACCTTAACCAGTCTGTTTATTTTCTCCACCTTTCAGAGTCTTCTTTTTTTTTTTTTTAAAGATTTTATTTATTTGTCAGAGAGAGAGAGAAAGAGAGAGCACAAGCAGAGGGAGCGGCAGAGGGAGAAGCAAGCTCCCCGCAGAGCAGGGAGCCCGATGCGGGACTCGATCCCAGGACTCTGGGATCATGACTTGAGCCGAAGGCAGATGTTGAACAACTGAGCCACCCAGGCATCCCCAGAGTCTTCTTATGTATGTTTTATACATCGTGTTCAGACTTTTTAGTTGTACTTAGTGGGATGAATAGGGAAAAGTATGCCTGTTCTACCTCCCAGAAACAGAAGTCATCCAGGGCTTAGTTTTAAATAAATTGACAGAGATGAACTTACGGTGCATTAAATAGCCTGATCAAAACATAAATCCTTACCTACGGAACGAATCCTTTGCCCCTTGGTGGACAGTGTGCTATGCCTCATGAGAAGAGAGCTCAGGATAAGAAAGGAGAAAGACAGAAAAGAGGAGAAAATGGAAGAGTTTCTGTATGCCATTCCTTATTTTGCACCTGCCTCACCCTCAAGGCAAGTGTAGGACCCCAAAATACCAAGAGTTCAGGTAAATCCTAAGGCTGAATTCAGCATCAAGCTAGCCACTAGAAATTATCTATCTATCTGTCTGTCTGTCTATCTATCTATCTATCTATATTTGACATATATTTTAAGCACTTACTTTTTGGGTACTCTCAAACAACAGAGAAAATTAAGCTATAAAAGCATAGTCTCTCTCAGAATCCCTTAAAAACCTGCCTACAAAAAAATACTATGATAATAGTAAGGTTCTAATGAATGACATAAAATGGGCCACATTGCTAGGATAGTATTAAATATGCCATTTAAACATGGCACAAATGTTTGTAGTGGGAACCATACATTTTTCTTTTTCTATGGCTTCCTTGCTCCTTATAACCAAATCTAACACCAAAAGATCAGATATCAGTTCTTAAGCCAATTCTGACTGAGGCTGGAAGTATATCAATTGAGAAATAATTCATCCTCTTTAAGCCCATAATGAGACAGCTAATCCAAGACCATTGGCCTCCTAAGCTCCCCTCAGAATCTCATTCATCCCTTGCTATACCATAGGGTGGTCCTGGATAGCCCTATAGATCTGAGTCTCAGACTCACTCTACCACCCTCCTGTGTCAGCACAAGGGCTTGGCTCCTGCCATGTTTGGTCATGTCTCCTACAATGATATCTCCTGACATCCTGGATCATGAAAATTAGCTAGTGGGGTTTCCAACCACTGTTTCTTTCTAGTGGTTACTGTCAATCATTTCATTATAATGAAGCCAGTGACTTTCAGAAAATGGGTAATCTAACAAACATTCAAAGATAAAGTTTTTGTTCTTCAAAAATAAAGCAGACTTCTGCTTCTGACAATGGAAATCACTTTGTTTCTCACCAATTTCCTGTTGAAAATAACTATAAAAGATGAACAAAATATATAAAACTGTATGTATGAAGTCATCAGTCATTGAGCTAAAGAGAAGCTTCAAGGCCAAGAGCCTGAGAGAAGGAGAGCCAAGAGAGGTTTACCCCCAAAGCAGCAGCTGAAAGGCTTAGACTGAATTAAATATTTAAAAGTTGTACAGGGAAAGGCAACAAAAACTTGAGTTCAGAGCTTCCAGGGATGAAAAGCCTTGGGTAAAGACATAGGATGTCATTAGGGACCCCAGAGTACTTCAGCCTAGGAGTAAGTGTTAACAGAAAATAGATCAGCCATCATAAGAACTTAAGAAAATCTTTAGGTCAGCTCAACCCCTAAAAGGATTAAGGTGATTGGCATCTCACCAAGCTACTTGCCAGAAGCAAATCTAACTCTTACATGGAGAAAGACCATTCATTTAAGCCTCAAAATATCTCATATAAGTTTTCATCTACTGTATATGACACTCAGTAAAAAATAATCAGCATACTAAAAAGACCTAATCAAATAACGAGCGGGGGGGGGGAAGATACACAGTACATAAACACCCATGAGAAATCCAGTTATTGTATTTGTCTGATAGGCAATTCAAAATAACTGTGATTAAAGGGATAAATAAGTTGATAAAATTCAGCAAAGAGTTAACAATTATGAAAACCAAGATTATGTAAATTCTAAAGTTGAATTAAGAACTTTACATATATATATATACATATATATATATATAACAGGTTATACAGAACTAAGGGAAAAAAAAATCAGTGAATGGAAGATGAGTCAGAAGAAAATATTAAGACCCAAAGAAGAAAAGGAGAAAAAAATGATAGGAAATAAAGAGCATGCAGAATTTGTAGGATATGCACAATGAAAACATTAACATGTGTGTAATTTCAATCTCAGTAGGAGAAGAGAAAGAGAAAGGGGCAA
Source organism: Neomonachus schauinslandi (assembly GCF_002201575.2). Lineage (NCBI taxonomy): Eukaryota > Metazoa > Chordata > Mammalia > Carnivora > Phocidae > Neomonachus > Neomonachus schauinslandi. The sequence continues at coordinate 60,165,589 of NC_058408.1, forward strand.
AGGCAATATCTGAAAAGATGATTATTAAGAAATTTCAAAAACTGATCAAATACTGCAAGCTACTAATTTAAAAAAGTGCCATGAGCCTTAAGAAGAACCAATACAAAGAAAACAACACAGCTAGGAACATTATAGTAAAACTGCTGAAGACCAAAGTCAAAGAGAAAGCTGTAAAATCAGATCTATGATAAAAAGTATATAACCTGCAAGGGGACTAGATCTACCTATTAGATCTACTGTACTACCTGCAAAAGTAGATTACCTGCAAGGGGATGTGGACAGCAAGACTGACTGACACTTCTCAACTGAAGCAACAAAGTCAGAAGACAATGGAAGATACCGTTTTTAAAATGTATTTAAATAAAATTAATTAACATATGGTGTATTATTATTTTCAGAGGTAGAGTTTAGTGATTCATCAGTTACATATAATACCTAGTGCTCATTACATCCAGTGCCTTCCTTAATGCCCATCACCCAGCTACCCCATCTCCCCACGCACCCCCTCCCTCCAGCAACCCTGTTTGTTTCCTATAGTTAGAGTCTCTTATGGTTTGTCTCCCTCTCTGATTTTGTCTTATTTTATTTTTCCCTCCTTCCCCTATGATCCTGTTTTATTTCTTAAATTCCACATGAGTGAAATCATATAATTTTCTTTCTCTGATTGATTTATTTTGCTGTCCTCTAGTTCCATCCCCATTGTTGCAAATATTAAGATTTCATTTTGATGGCTGAGTAATATTTATATATACCAGATGAATGGATAAAGAATGGAAAGATAGCTTTAAAGGACTGGGGGCCACTAGGGAAAAGCTACTAATTTATAATAAAGGTTGAAAACATACTTCAAAAAAGTATTGGAAATGTATTTTAATACAGTGACAAAATACAGATATTTTCACACAAATACAAAATCAGCACAGGGACACTGACGAAAATACTAAAGGATGTTCTTTAAGAAGAAAAAGATTATACCAGCAGCCTGGCTATGCAAAAAGGAATGACAAGGAATGGGGATGAGGAATATGTGAATAAATCCAACTGAATATTGACTATACAATATATACAATATTGTATACAATAAACAACAATACTTGTGTTAATAATAATGTTATTATGCCAAGAATATCTTGTGGAGTGTTAAATATGTGGAAAATGACAATAAATGAGAATATAAATTAGAATGTGAGCAAATGGCATTAAAGTATATTATAGCTCTTGCATTAAGTTGGTAATGGTAAAAAATAGTAATTTATATTAGACTTCAATAATTCAAGGATGCATTTTATAAACTAGGGTAACATTATAATGGTAAAAGAATGTGTATCTAACCAGCTAATATAGAGGGGAAATGGAAAAATAAATATTACCAAATTCACCTAAAGGAATGTAAGAGAGGAAAAATACATAACAGAATGGGTAACTAGAAAATAAATGGTTTTAAACTAAATATATCAATAATAACATCAAATGTAAATGGACTAAATATTCAATTAAAAACAAAAAGCCTGGATTTTAAAAAATTATATGCTGCTTACAAGAGACCCACCTTAAATAGCAGAATATACAAAGGCTGAAAGTAAAAATAGGAAATACATACACCATAAAAATACCCATCAAAGTAATTAGATCAGTCTCAAGGTAAACTGTATGCAAAAAGAGCCATTAGAGATAAAATGGCTTTTCACAATGATAAAAGAGTCGATCTATAAGGAAGATAAACATTTTAAAATTTGTACACAGTTAATAAATAGCCTTGAAACATATAGAAGAAAACTGTCAGAAGTAAAGGAGATACACACAAATTGACAGTATACTGGGAGATTTCAATACCTTTATCTCAGTAGTTAATACACCAGGCAAACAGGAATAATCAGTAAAGAGATACAAGATAACAAAAAACCGTGACTACAAATTTGATCTAGCTGACAATTATAGAACGTTGCAATCAACAACATCTTTTCCAAGTATACAATTCACCAAAATTAAATAAATAATGGGTTATATGTCATTTCAAAGCTTTGAAATTATAGAGCATATTTTCTGACCTTAGTGGAATTAAGCTAGAAATGAGTAAAAATATCACTAGAAAATACCACGGGCTTGGAAAATAGACTATACTTTTTGATAACTCATAAGCAAAGAAGAAATTACAGGGGGAATTAGGAAATAGTTTGAATGAAATAATAAAGTATGGCATCTCAATATTTAGAGGTTTTGTACAAAGTTGTGCTTAGAAAGAAATTTACAACCTTTAAAAATCTATTAAAGGCTGAAAATCAATGATAAAACAACAATATCAATAAATTTTAAAAGGGCATATTTAATGCAAAGTATTAAATGAAAAAAATAATAATATAAATTAACATAACTGAAACAAACACACAATAGAGGGCTAACAAAAAGGCAGTTCTTTGAAAAGATTACTGTAACTGACAAACACTTAGCAACATTAATCATGAAAAAATAAAAGGCAAAAATAAATATTATTAATAAAAGATGAGACATTATTACAAACCCTGTAAACGTTAAAAAGGGGCTATTTTGAATGGCTGTGTGCCAATTTAGACAAAAATGGACAAATTCCTAGAAAAATGTAAGCTAACCAAAATGACCCCCCAAAACATAAAAATATGAATAATCCTATACCTATGACTTAGTCTCTCTCTCCCTTCCTCCCGACCCTCTCTTCCTTCCTTTCTGTTTTTCCATGTCTTTGCCTCATTCTCTCCTACTGCATATGCATCTTCCTATAAGTGAGGGAGGGAGAAGAATGGCCATGGCTACAGAGACTTCAGGCTTACATCATCTCAGCTAGTGAGGCTCCCAAAATGAGGGAACTTGTCTGTTCTGGCATCAGAATATAAAACCTCAGGGAGACAGGTGTTAACACTACACATGTCACATTCTACTCCTAGAACTGGGGTGAGGAGTGAGGTGGGGATAATTGGGAACCTCATAAGAACCAAACAGAATGACAGATGACTAGTTCCCCAAAAGAAAACAGGGTACTCTTTCCAGAAGAAATAAGAAAGGAGCCTGAGAATGAAAACAACAGCAGGTGTCTTCTATATTTCTCCTAATGATTCCCAGTCCTTAAGTATTAACAACGTACTTTGCTATGCTGTTTTTCACTGACATTAGTCAGTGTCAGAATTGGGTTCTGAACCTCAGTTGAGGAAAACCACTGTAATCACACAGAACAGGTCAGAATTCAAGCTCTTTTTTTTCTTTATCCATTCCTCTGTCGATGGACATCTGGGCTCTTTCCATATTTTGACTGTTGTGGACATTGCTGCTGTAAACATTGGGGTGCATGTGCCCATTCAAATCACTATTATTCAGCCATCAAAAAGAATGAAATCTTGTCATTTGCAACAACATGGATAGAACTAGATGGTATTATGCTCATGAAATAAGTCAACCAGAGAAAGACAAATACCATATGATTTCACTCATATGTGGAATTTAAGAAACAAAACAGATAAACATAGGGGAGAGGAAGGAAAAATAAGATGAAAACAGAGAGGGAGGTAAACCATAAGAGACCCTTAACTCTAGGAAACAAACTGAGGGTTGCTGGAGGGGAGGTGGGTGGGGGGATGGGGTAACTGGATGTTACATCAGGGCATTAAGAGGGCACTGGAAGGGGGCGCCTGGGTGGCTCAGTTGGTTAAGCGACTGCCTTCGGCTCAGGTCATGATCCTGGAGTCCCTGGATCGAGTCCCACATCGAGTCCCGCATCGGGCTCCCTGCTCGGTGGGGAGCCTGCTTCTCCCTCTGACCCTCCCCCCTCTCATGTGCTCTCTCTCATTCTCTCTCTCTCAAATAAATAAAATTTAAAAAAATCTTTAAAAAAAAAAAAGAGGGCACTGGAAGTAATGAGCACTGGGTGTTGTACAAAACTGATGAATCACTAAATTCTGTCAATGAAACTAATAATATACTATATATTAATTAAATTGAATTTAAATAAAAAAATTTTAAAAAAGAAAAAAAGAATTCAAGCTCTTGCTGTAAGACCTTAGATGGGTCATGTAGCATTCAGTTCTTTCATTTTCAAAAGGTAGGTACCTCTTTGTTTGTATGAAGACTAAATAAAATATGATATAAAAATCTTTAGCATATGGGTATTAAATGTTAGATGAGTTTTATTAAGATTATTAGTAACACTCCAAATTGGCTGAAATTAATCTCAGGTGTAGATAAATCATACCTCAAATCTAAAACAGTTGTAAGAGATTATTTGAAAAAGGTTATTACTGAAATAAAAATGAGGCTCACATTAATGCATTACTCAAATACTATCTTGCCCCTTCCATAAGATGTTCTTTCAATCTCCTTCTTATGATTAAGAAAAATGTCTTATTGATGCATATGAGCAGAAAAAGACATATACCTTAAATGTAAAATTCACTGGGTTTTCACAAACTACACACATCTGTGTAACTAATATCCAGATCAAATTCTTCCCATGACTTGACCATTTGGAAGATCTTTCAGATTGACAAACTCAGGTTGAAGTTAAGCAACCCATACTCTAATCATGACTCTAATAAAAATGCACTGTTCAACTTTAGTCCTTTCTTACCTCCTTTTTGTGATAATTTTCCTCATCTGGAAGCTAAGAGCAACACATCCCCTACCTGTGTCACAGCACAGTTCTAGGACTATACACAGATGACTGAGTCCCTCTTCCTAAATCTCCCTCTCCTTTGGTTTCCATGCCTCTGAACCTACACGAACTTTATCCAATCACCCTGGATCACTGCGTAGTTTCTGCCCATCCTCTGAATGTTAGCATTGCCCAAGATTCCATCCTGACCTCAACTCTCCCCACTTCACACATTCTCATTCAATTCTCCTTCTCTGGTCAATTTCATCTGATCATTTTAACTCCATGACTCTCAAGTGTAAATCCAAATCCTGACTTTTCTCCCCAGCTCCAGTCCAAGATTTTCAACTGCCTGTTGGATATCTCCATTTCAAGTCCTGTTGATAAATCAAACTTGACCTATGGAAAAGAGGAATTCATCTTTCCTCCCAAACCTTCTTTCTCTTTCATATTCTTTATTTTAATTACCATTTTGTGACCCATGTAAGACATTTTGAAACAATCAACTTTCCCTGGCTCACTTGCCAAGTCTTGTTCTTCCTACCACCATAATGTCCTTTGAAATGAAACGCCTCTTTCCCTCCATTCCTACCCCACTTGTCTAAGTCAGTTCTCCCTCTCCTGCCCACACTATTCCAAAAGTTTCCTGACTGGTCTGCTAGTTGTCATGTCATTTCTGCACTCCATCTCCCATTCTCTAATGAACTTATTTTCTTAATGCATATCAGATCATGGCAATCCTCTGCTTCAGCCATCTTACATTACAGGCAGAATAAAGACCGAACGCCTTAGCCTGACAACTTGCCTCTTTTCCATGAAATAGCTTCATACAATTTGCATTTGATCCTATAGTATAACTGCTCCTGCACTTTAATAATGCCATGCTATTGTTTCTAATGTTCTGCCTCTTCTCTACTCATTAAAACAGTATGTATCCTTCAAAGCAAGGCAAGTATAATCCTCACCAAATAAATCACTCCATTTTCAGAACCCAGAGCTTTAAAAAAATAATACATTAGAACTTAAAATGTATAACAACTTTGTGTATACTTTGTGCCAGGCATTCGGATTGGCACTTTATATACTATAATTCATTTAATCCCCATAGCAACTCTGTATTTTAGAGGTGATAAACATGGGCTCATTCAGATTGAATGATTCACCCCAGATCTTACTATGGCAGACATATAGAGGAGCCAAAACCAAAATTCAGAACTCTGTGATTCCAAACTCAAGTTTCTTTACACTCTGAAGAATAATTTCTACAAGTGGTTGTCTATACATCTCTCTCCGAGAAGAATGTAAGTTCTCAGATGGCTGAGAATGTCAATTATTTAGTTTGGTCCACTCCCTCAACTCAGCAAACACACACACACACACACACACACACACACACACACACACACACACCCTAGTTGGGCTTCTCCCATAACAATTTGACTCAGTAAATGTTGAGCAAATGAATAGATACATTATCAGGATCCATTCACAAATATCTAGTCAGTTTTGATGATAGATATCAAAGATAAAAGAGCTCTATCTGGCCCTGGCCCTGTGGAATTCACAAACATAGAGAACAACGAAAGTAAAATAAGATCAGTTGGCATAGTTATTAGTCTAGAAGTAGCTCATATATAAGGCAAACATACTTAAAATATGTTTTCCCTTTCCCTAATAAGAAAACAGGTCTCTCTATTAGAATAATGACAACTAATTTGAGTCATAGCACCAAAATATAAGGAATCTAGCAAAGAGAGGTATCCATCCTGAAATGCTTTGTTCTAAACACTTACCATGTAATCTTGCTGCCTTTTATCTGTGCATTTTTCTCATTCAAACCCAAGCCATGTTTCCATTCTGCAATATCTTCCTCCCTCTCGAAGGCATCCGCAGTTTTAACTATTGTGACCGTCTACAGGGACCTTAGTGCCTGCTTCTTTTCAAGCTGGATTCTCCAGTTTTCCATTGATTACATGAGCACTGAGTGCCCCAAATAATATCCTTTCAACAAATTTCTTTCTGCTTAAACCAATCAAAGTAATACTCTGTAGCTTGACATCAAGAATCCTGCCTGATACCATCCCAATCTTCTGATTGACATATACAGGGCAATCACCAAACTAGTGTGCTAAATCCTACAGCTCTGTTTTTTTTTCTGTTAAAATATAATAAATTCAAAAAAAAATTCCCTCTCTTCTTAATTCTTTCATTCATGGAGGGTACATTTCTAAATAATGAAGATACAGTAGTGGCAGGATAAAACTACTGCTAACCCTCATGGAATTTACAATTCCTTTGATAGCTTTGTTGTTGGCAACCAAAGATATAGCACATATAGTCCACATGAAGATGTTAATTGGAAACAGAACTTAACTTCCTAAAGGGTCAAGCCTAATAGGCTTTCAACGGCCAACAATCTCAACACATAGACTAAATGTTAACATATGTATACATACACACACATATATAAACACATATATACACATATATATGTATATATATACATGTATGTATATGTGCAATATGTTAAAGAGTTCAAGAAAAACTTTAGAGGGCAATGAATCTGAGATGATAAGAATTTAGATATCTGTGGAGGGTAAGGGATGGAACACACATGTGAAATACTCTTAGAACAAAACAAAGATGGGAGCCTAAGAATCAGAGTCAACACAGAATGAAGAAAATAATTGGTTGAAATGAAATGGATCCCAGAGGAAGACAAAGTTGGAGAACAAGAAGGCCAAAGGGTTATGTTGGTCTGCCAAGCTCTAGTATATTGTGGGTTTGGTTTTGTTTTGTTTTCCTGGAATATTCTTTTTTTCCGATAGGCCATAAGGACGGGTTGGGATGGGTGAGATGTGATGAGCAAGTTCTTAAAATATATAGAACATATCACAAATTCGAGGTGGGTAGAGTATGATCTTCTTAGTGAATAAAGGAGAAATTCATCTAGCAAAATTTAAAATTAAGGTAACTATAGCATTCTGTTTCTTTTTGTTTGAAAAGTGAATTAATTGTGGTGTCTGACAATTTAGAATAGAAATGTTTAAAAATAAAAGAATCTGATTTAGAGAACACTCTTTAAAAGTCAGTTAGATTTATCAACAAAAGAGAAGAAACTATTGTCTCAATTGTCTTTTTGTTGTTTTTTCTTCTTCCTAGGCTCTACAAAAAAAAAAAAAAGAACAAGTATATTAATGGAAATGCTAATGGTAGAAATCTCTGGAGTTTTCACTAATGTTTTAAATTGGCTTTTTATGGTTTCACTTGTTTGTGGAACATAAGGAATAACATGGAGGACATTAGGAGAAGGAAGGGAAAAATAGTGTGGGGGGGAAATTGGAGGGAGAGATGAACCATGAGAGACTATGGACTCTGAGAAACAAACAGGGTTTTAGAGGGGAGGGGGGGGATTGGTTAGCCTGGTGATGGGTATTAAGGAGGGCACGTACTGCATGGAGCACTGGGTGTTATACAAAAACAACAGATAGTGGATCACCACATCAAAAACCAATGATGTATTGTATGGTGACTAACATAACATAATAAAATTAAAAATAAATAAAAATAAATTAAAAAATAAATTGGCTTTTTATAGAGCAACAATTACATGGGCTATAAAAATAGATAATATACTGTATCATTAATGAAATACTCAATTTGAGGGCTTTAAAATGCCTTATACTAAAAATTCGTATTTGAACACCTTGCTATCAGAAATATTGGGTTTAAAAATAATATAGACACACAGGTACACAAAAGTAAAATTGTTTAAAATAGATTCATCTCTTTTTATCTATGATCATGAAATTCAAGAATCAATAGTGGATTTATTCCAGTCCTTTAAATTCATTTTAGTCATTATTTTTGAATATTTTTGCTAATTCAGGAACCAATTACCTAATGGAGAAAAAACAATTAGTATTATAGAATCTCCTATCTTGAATATTTTTCTGACCCTAACTTTGAGGAAACTCCTTAGAAAAGCATCATAAGGCCCACCAGTAATTAGAGGTAAAGAGTCTTGATAACTCACAGTCTGGATGGAACAGTGGAGGAGGTATCAAGACAGCTAACTTCTCATAGCTTTAAGCTGGTTGCTCAAGCTGAAAATCTAGACAGTAATTTCTACATTCATGTCCCCATGTCTAACTCATTGGCAAATTCAGTTGACTCACCCTCTGAAATATACCTGAAAGACATCTGTTTCTTTCCATTCTCACTACAACTGCCCTGGTTCTACACACCATTACTCAGGCATGAACTCATCCTCCAGCTTCTTAATTGTTTTCTGCTGCCACTATTACCCAGCTGCAATCTGTTTTCCACATGAGCCAAGAATGAACTTTTAAAAAATCCGACTGCTTATTCAGTGAATATTTATCAAGCACCTATATATTCAGGCATTGGTATATGAGACAGACAAGGTCAGTATCTTTATGCAGCCCACATCTAGCTGGAAGACACAGAGAACAAGCAAGAAAATTTCAGGCTGTGATAACTGCTGGGAATGAAATTTAAAAAAATAGCAAGAAGAGTTTTATGATGGACTCATTCAAAAGGGTTCATTAGCTGAACCCATCAAAATAATCTAGTGAGATGTTCAAGTAAAAGTGTTTTATAATTTTATATCTTATTCTCCTATATCTCCAACACAAACAGAAGCAGTTAATTGTCCATAAACTACGCTCAGTGGAATTCAGTGGAAGATTCACTGAATTGTTGCCACTGGAAAAAAATTATGGCTCAATGCTCAAGATCAGAATGCAGACGGATTCTTTCTTTTAACGTTTTGAGTAGAACCCCTATTCTCTTTGCCTTCTGTTTTTTCTCTAAAATAAAAAAGTAATAATTCTTGCATGTTGCTGAGGCCATAATCCTTCTGATTTGGCCCTTGCCCCACACCACACATCTCATGCCCATGTCTGAGCCAACACTGGCCATTGGAATGGGATTGCTGCAATAGGATTAGTGATGTCCATGGACCAGAGGGCATTTGCAGAACCACACCAAAAGGCACGGATTCTGTCTGCTATGCTGTGTGTGTGTGTGTGTGTGTGTGTGTGTGTTTCCTGACAGATTAAATTTCCTCTCAACACCTGTCTCAGATTTGCCGCCTCAGTGACAATAAGCACCTCAACAAGCTGGTCTAATTATAACCCTCAGCGCTTCCCAGTTGGCCCTGTCCCTGTGCAGTTTGCTCTGCCATAACAAACAGGAACATTGCAGGTGAAAAGTATACTGTACGTTCCCTATTCTACTCATCAGTCCCTCCCCAGCCCCATGTCAAAATCAGAAACAAGATCCTGAATATCCTTACAACACTGCAATACACTTGTTCTTTTTCAATCAGCCTCTGTGATCTGGCAAAGGGAGGAAACCTTGAGAGATTTAAAAACATAATTAACAGAGAGATCTTCAGGAGGGGTAAGGGAATCCTTGATTGTTTTAACTGCATTATCAGGCACCAAAAGGACTTGCTGAGGAAGTCAGGGAGCCTCTGCTGGAAACCTGTGAACAGTTGATGGGAGCCCCTATGAAGACAGAGACTCTGCCTTCACCAACACCATGTCCCTGAGTGCAGAATCCATTTCTTAGAGAATACAGGCTGAATGATAATAAATTCTGGTGGCTTTTTCCTGGTTGAGCATCTATCCCTGAAGAAAACTAGTTATTAAATCAGTGTCAACCTGGAGCGATGTCCCTCATGGTCCACTGCAGGTCACTGTGTGAGGCACTGTCCAGTCTGACCCTGTCAGCAGTGACCTGACAACCCTGGGGCACACAGATGACACACTTATCATCTGTGATGTAACACACAGCCTAGAGGAACACAGCATGAATTGGGTAAGAGCATCTTGATCCAGATAACGGGCCATAATGGAATGTTAACAAGACAGTATTTAGTAAACCCAAAACTTATCTTAAAAGTAAAATCAAAAACCCTACAAGGATAAATGGGGAGAATCTTATTGAACATCGGTACAATTAAGACGTATTCTATTTAGACTGCACTGATATTTATTAAATATACCTTATTTGCCCAGTTTCTTAAAATGTCTATGGTTTTAAAATATTATGATAAACATAAAATTTTAAGCACTTTGTCAATACAAACAATAACAACTACAATTATTAGTATTAAAAATTTTCAGGTCAACGTTACATTTTCACATAAAAGCTGTATTTTTCTAACTTGGTTTAAAAACTCAGGTTAATTTCTAAGATATCGTATTAATAATTCCAAAAAATTTAGAAAGGATATATGCTTTCAGTTCTTTTTCTGCTTTATTTCAATAGTCTTTTTTGTTTATAAAATATTTAATACATAATCTGTTATGCTTGAAAAATAATATGTAAAAAGGATATAGTGATTGCATTCATTGTAGGGAAGAGGAAAATGAGTAACTAAAATTATGTGTAATGTCCAGGGCCATTATATTAAAAGGGAAAGCAAAAAAAAAAAGGACGTAGGGGTTTCAATGGACCATTGATAACAGTAATAATAGTAATCATGATAGTAAAAGCAGCTAACAATTATTGAGGGTTTACCATGTAGTGGGCACTGTTCTAATCATTTAAAATGTATTATTAACTCATTCAATCTGTGTAACACCCTCGAAGTAAATTATTGGCATCCTCAGGCTACAGGTGAAGAAACTAAGGCACAAAGACATAAAGTAATTATATCTTTAATCAATAACATAATGTTATTGTCTAGCCAAACTATGGAAAGAGCCAAGATGTCCATCGACAGATGAATGGATAAAGAAGATGTGGTATATATATATATAATGGAATATTATGCAGCCACCAAAAGGAATGAAATCTTGCCATTTGCAATGATGTGGCTGGAACAGGAGGGTGTTATGCTGAGTGAAATAAGTCAGTCAGAGAAAGATGTATCATATGACCTCACTGATATGAGGAATTCTTTATCTCAGGAAACAAAATGAGGTTTGCTGGAGTGGTGGGGGGTGGGAGGGATGGGGTGGCTGGGTGATATACATTGGGGAGGTATGTGCTATAGTGAGCACTGTGAATTGTGCAAGACTGTTGAATTACAGATCTGTATCTCTGAAACAAATAATACAATATATGTAAAAAAAAAAAAAGAAGAAGATAGCAGGAGGGGAAGAATGAAGGGGGGGAAATCAGAGGGGGAGACGAACCATGAGAGATGATGGACTCTGAAAAACAAACTGAGGGTTCTAGAGGGGAGGGGGGTGGGAGGATGGGTTAGCCTGGTGATGGGTATTAAAGAGGGCACATTCTGCATATAGCACTGGGTGTTATATGCAAACAATGAATCATGGAACACTACATCAAAAACTAATGATGTGATGTATGGTGATTAACATAATTAAAAAAAACATAATGTGATTGTAAAACATATTAATGTTATCTTAGGTGTTGTTAAAGAATAGTGCCCAGAACAAGAGATTAATGACATCAGACTGCACTTAAATTACTGTATTCTGTTCTAGGTTATAAGAAAAGCAACTAGTTTGGAAGAAAAAGAAATAAATGCAAAGACTGGTGAATTTGTATCTAAAGAACAGAAAGAGGAGAGGAACATGACAGCTCGTGGGGGTCCTCATGACCTAAGGGGCTGCCTTAGATTTGGGCTGCACTGTGTCAGAGGTCAGCCATGGGAAGCATAGTAACACATCTTAGTTTCCCAGATTAAAAGAACAAGGATGAGATGCAAGAGAATAAATACAGGCTCAATAGACAGCTTTCTAGTGGGACCACTTTGTAAGATGAGAATCACTCCTCACTGACAATGTACAAGCAGTGGACAGCAGATGACATGGGACCAAGTGACTGCCAAGGATCTTTACTCTGTGATTCTAAAGCAATCAACTGTAGACACTATTTTGGTAACACATCAACATAAGTAAATTCCAGGCTAAAGATAAATTATGGTAACCAAACTAAAAGTCCTCTGAGAAAGCCTCTACCTGAACCTCTAAGCGTTTCAATTAAATTCAATATTTATTGATTTTTACATGCCTGACTACCCAGAGGCAGGGATCATGCCTAATTTATAAGCTTACAGCTTATTTCCCCCTGAATAGAAACAGCTATGTCAAAATAACTATCACCTATTGTTTTGAAACAAGCTACAAATAGATATTTCAAGAGTGCACTGACATAAAGCCAAAGTATAACCATCTGAATTTGAATTTGGCCATAGATTACCTTAATTTTATTTATTTTCAACAATTTCTAAAGCCATTTTGCATTTGTTTTAAATTGCCATTCAGTATAATGCATGTTCTGGGTAAATAATTGAATTAACAATTATACTTTTTATTTTCTTATATAATCTGATTTGACTGATTTTGCCTTTCTGAAGTTCAGTTCAGGTATTTTTTGTTTTAATTTAGCTTTTTGTTTTTATTGGCTTGTTGTTTGTTGTTAGTTCCCTTACTATTGTCATTTTTCCCTAAATTCTGGTTTTGTCATTTTCCTTCCATTTTTGTCATCCTCACTTATATCCCCATTTTGTATATTGTTCACCCCCAAGAATGGGGGTGAACAAACATCAAGTTGTTTGTTCAACTTGGTTCAAAAAACCAAAATCACTCTTAGAACATTTTTCTATCAACTCTTAACTTCTTTCTAAAAAAAAAATTATTATGTAACTTAGGGAGCACAATAATCCTGTTTAGTTAGTACAAATATTTTCCAATATTTTAGTGGCACAGAAAGGCTAAATAACTTGCTGGAGGTCACACAATTAGAAAGTGATGGAGCTAGAATTTAAACTCCCGACCCTGTGTATTAAGTCACCAGGCTATCCTCCTCTACCCACCCCATGCTCCACCATGAAATAAAAGGTGCCATAGTATAGCATCAAGAAAATAATAGCTTTAAAATTATTTGGGAATCAAGCTATCTCATTCTTGAAACAGCAACTTCATTGTAAAGATTAGCAGTCCCTGAACTTCAGAATTAAAGACCCCATCACTTTAGCTCAATAGCAAGAAACACAAAGCAGTGGGGACCAAACCCATTCACAGGTAGGTCTCCCCTGTTCTCGACAAGAGAAGAACTCAGAAAAGACCTTGCAGGGGCGCCTGGGTGGCTCAGTCGGTTAAGCATCTGTCTTCAGCTCAGGTCATGATCTCAGGGTCCTGGGATCAAGCCCCGAGCCCCATATCAGGCTCCCTGCTCAGTGGGGAGTCTATTTCTCCCTCCCCCTGCTCTTGTGCTCTCGCTTGCTCTTACTCTCTCTCCCTGAAAGAAAGAAAGAAAGAAAAAGAAAGAAAGAAAGAAAGAAAGAACCCTGCAGCCAAGGCTTGTCTACCATATGGTTGATACTCATGAAAGTTTGCTGAATAGAGGCTAGGTTCTTAGCTGCTGTACCAGGCCTATTTATACAAAGCAGTCAAATCAATCTTCCATGTGAAATTGTACCTAGAGGGGCACCTGGGTGGCTCAGTCATTAAGCGTCTGCCTTTGGCTCAGGTCATGATCCCAGAGTCCTGGGATCGAGCCCCACATGGGGCTCCCTGCTCAGCGGGAAGCCTGCTTTTCCCTCTCCCACTCCTGCTTGTGTTCCCTCTCTTGCTGTGTCTCTCTCTGTCAAATAAAATCTTTAAAAATAAAAAAGAAATTGTACCTAGAATAGTTTGAACTTTCCAAATGAAAGTATCATTATGTCCCACCAAATTGTAATGGAGGGAGGTAATGTAATGGGGTATGACGGTTATCATAGAAGGAAATCTGGACCAAGAGTAAAAATCAAAAACAAAACAAAACAAAACAAAAACACTGTTCTATCTCATCACCTCAGTTTCTTAATCCAGAAAATAATTTTATTGCTCACAGGATTCTAAGAATCCAATATAATTGTGTTAGGTGAAAAGCATTCTGTGTACAGAGAAGAGTTACACAAGGAAAAAAAAAATCAACATCACTATAAAACTCCTAGAAGGTAAGGCAGGAGAAAATCTAGATGATCTTTGCTCTGGCAATGACATTTTAGATACAACACAATCCATAAACAAAAGAATTGATACGTTGGACGTCATTAAAATTAAAGTTGTCTACTCTGCAAAAATCAACGTCAAGAAAATGAGAAGACAAGCCCTTACACTGGGAGAAAATATTTGCAAAAGAAACATCTGATAAAGGATTATTTTCAAAATACACAAAAGAACTTTTAAAATTGAACAACAAGAAAACAACCCAATTAAAAAAAAAAATAGGCCAAAGACCTGAACAAACACCTCACCAAAGAGGACATGCAGATGGCAAATAAATAAGCACATGAAAAGATGCCCCCCCCATTATATGTCATCAGGGAAATGCAAAATGAAACAACAAGATACCACCACACACCTATTAGAATGACCAAAATCCAGAAAACTGACACCAAATACGGATAAGGATGTGAAGCCACAAGAACTCTCATTCATTGCTGGTAGGAATGCAAATTGATACAGCCCCTTTGGAAGAATCTGGTGGTTTTTTACAAAATTAAACACACTCTTACAATACAATACAATACAATACAATACAATACAATACAATACAATACAATAGTTGTAGCCTCTGATACTTATCCAAAGAAATTAAAAACTTATGCCCATACAAAAACCTGCACACTGATTATGTATAGTAGCCTTATTCATAATTGCCAAAACATGAAAGCAACCAAGATGCCCTTCAGCAAGTGAATGGATAAATAAATGGTGGTAGATCCAGATAATGGACTATTATTCAGTGCTAAAAAGAAATGATCTATCAAGTCATGAAAAGACATGGAAGAAACTTAAATGCACATTACTCAGTGAAAGAAGCCAGTCTGAAAAGGCTCCATGTGGTATGATTACAATTCCATAACATTCTGGGAAAGGCAAAACTATGGGGACAGTAAAAAGATCAGTGGTTGTCAGGGATGAAGAGAAAGGAAGGAAGAAATCTGTGCAGCACAGAGAATTTTTAGGCCAGTGAAACTACTCTACATGATACTGTAATGATGGATATATATCATGATACATTTGTCTAAATCAAAAAAACACACAACACCAAAAGTGAACCCTAATGTAAACTATGGACTTTGGGTGATGACAAAGTATCAGTGTAGCATTGGCTGTAACAAATGCACCACTCTGGTGGGGGATGTTGATAATGGGGATGGCTGTGCATGTGTGGGGGTGGGAGTATGTGGTAAATTTCTGTACCCCCCCACCCGGTTTTACTAGGTGTCTAAAGCTGCTCGAAAAAATAAAGCCTCTTGTTAAAGCAATATCATTACTAGGAGTTAACTCAGTCAATAATGATTACGGTGAACCATGATTGCCATTTCTCTAATATGTCAGGTAACAAATTTGCACTATGAGGAGGCAGGTATATACAATGACAGTTTATTAATATTCCAACATCACACTTGTAATACTTGCGTATTTGTCACTTCAAATAATCTGTATCACTATTAACTGTCCATAGCCAAATCCCAGAGAGGACAGATGGCTTCCTGGGCAAGTGACCCAGTGAGTCACACAGGTCTCAACGCTTAGAAGGGCCATGTGTTTGGTTTAATGCTCTGCCATCTCTGTCTTGAAATTCTCATTAGTATTTGAACAATAACAATACCTTGCATTGTTATTTTGCACAAGACCTTACAAATTATGTAACTGCTCCCGCCAGTGGGACCAACACTGAATGTGAGGCTACCAGGGAAGGAGGAGTTTGAGGAAAAGGCAGGCTCAGTGATGGAAGCTCCTGGTTATCTGTGCAGGAAGCGGAGCTCAGTTGCACCTGCCTGCAGCCCTGAGTCTAAATCATAGAGACATCAGAAATCATTCAGACCCAACCTTTCATTCCATTTGAAGAAATCAAGGCCTCCCTCCAGAGTTGCACCAACTCGCCCACATTCCCCAGCTCATCAGTAGTGTATTGCCTACGTTCTGTCTAATGAATGGCCTGCCCTAAAATAAGCAGATGTGGTTGCAGGACTGGCTTTGTGTCCCAGGTCACAGGTATCACACCCTCGTAATCAACACTGTGGGTCACTCTCCTCTGTAGGTCACAGCTACCATTTACTTGGTAACTTGCCTTTTTGCAAAGCCCCTAAAACCAGTCACTGAAAAACTGGGCTGATCCTTATATTAATCTGAATGTTATTAGTTTTTGTTTTCCTATTTATCTTCAAGTACTAACAGCCTGCGGGTGAAATGCCTGAGAACAACCTTCACACAAATGCTGTGGGCTCTGCCTGATGTTGCTTATTTGGAACACGTCTGAAATGCTAAGTTACTTATCTATTAAAATGTTTCTGAAGGACAAGCACTCATTGATAGATAATGTCTTCTTATAAGCATGAGCTTGAGCATCAGATACTACATTTTCATTACCAACCATAAATCTCACTTGCAGTGGCTAAGCATTGAAATGCCTTCTGCTCCAATCATTACAATAATCACCTACAAATCTGCATGAATCCCAAGTTCAAATTAAGTTACCTGATTCAGGCTGTTGCCACTCATGTAAAATTGAACCACCTATGACAGAAGGTGAAGGTTAACCACAGGAATGGAAATGGGAAAATTTAATTGAAGTCTATATAAGAATTTGTCAATATCCACCTCCCTCCAGTAACCCTCAACATCACTACTGAAAGTGTTGGTATTCCTCTTTGTGTTTGTCTGCTAGTTGCTGCCATGGTGATTAGCATATGCATTCTCTTTTTTTTAATATGTTATGTTAATCACCATACATTACATCATTAGTTTTTGATGTAGTGTTCCATGATTCATTGTTGGCGTAGAACACCCAGTGCTCCATGCAGAACATACCCTCTTTAAAACCCATCACCAGGCTAACCCATTGCCCTACCTCCCTCCCCTCTAGAACCCTCAGTTTGTTTTTCATAGTCCATCGTCTCTCATGGTTTATCTCCCCCCCCGGTTTCCTCCCCTTCATTCTTCCCCTCCTGCTGTCTTCTTTTTTTTTTTCTAACATATAATGTAATATTTGTTTCAGAGATACAGGTCTGTGATTCAACAGTCTTACACAATTCACAGCGCTCACCATACCACATACCCTCCCCAATGTATATCACCCAGGCACCCCATCCCTCCCATCCCCCACCACTCCAGCAGCCCTCAGTTTGTTTCCTGATAAGAATTCCTCATATCAGTGAAGTCATATGATACATGTCTTTCGCTGATTGACTTATTTCACTCAGCATAATACCCTCCAGTTCCATCCACATCATTGCAAATGGCAAGAATTCATTCCTTTTAATGGCTGCATAATATTCCATTGTATATATATATACCACATCTTCTTTATACATTCCTCTGTCGAAGGACATCTTCGCTCTTTCCACAGTTTAGCTATTGTGGACATTGCTGCTATTAACATCGGGGTGCATATACCCCTTCGGATCCCTACATTTGTATCTTTGGGGTAAATACCCAGTAGTGCAATTGCTGGATCGTATGGTAGCTCTATTTTCAACTTTTTCAGGAACCTCCATACTGTTTTCCAGAGTAGCTGCACCAGCTGGCATTCCCAACAAAGTGTGGGAGGGTTTCCCTTCCTCCGCATCCCCGCCAACATCTGTCGTTTCCTGACTTGTTAATTTTAGCCATCTGACTGGTGTGAGGTGATATCTCATTGACATTTTGATTTGGATTTCCCTAATGCCAAGCAATGTTGAGCACTTTTTCACGTGTCTGTGGGCCATTTGGATGTCTTCTTTGGAAAAATGTCTGTTCATGTCTTCTGCCCATTTCTTGATTGGATCATTTGTTCTTCAGGTGTTGAGTTTGATAAGTTCTTTATAGATTTTGGATACTAGCCCTTTATCTGATATGTCATTTGCAAGTATCTTCTCCCATTCTGTCGGTTGTCTTTTGGTTTTGTTGACTGTTTCTTTTGCTGTGCAAAAGCTTTTTATCTTGATGAGGTCCCAATAGTTCATTTTTGCCCTTGCTTCCCTTGCCTTTGGCGATGTTTCTAGGAAGAAGTTGCTGCGGCTGAGGTTGAAGAGGTTGCTGCCTGTGTTCTCCTTTAGCATGTTGATGACTCCTGTCTCACATTTAGCTCTTTCAATCATTTTGAGTCTATTTTTGTGTGTGGTGTAAGGAAATGGTCCAGTTTCATTCTTCTGCATGGGGCTGTCCAATTTTCCCAACACCAATTGTTGAAGAGACTGTCTTTTTTCCATTGGAAATTCTTTCCTGCTTTGTCAAAGATTAGTTGACCATAGAGTTGAGGGTCCATTTCTGAGCTCTCTATTCTGTTCCACTAATCTACGTGTCTGTTTTTATGCCAGTACCATACTGTCTTGATGATGACAGCTTTGTAATAGAGCTTCTAGTCCAGAATTGTGATGCCGCCAGCTTTGCTTTTCTTCTTCAACATTCCTCTGGCTATTCGGGGTCTTTTCTGGTTCCATACAAATTTGAGGATTATTTGTTCCATTTCTTTGAAAAAAGTGGATGGTATTTTGATGGGGATTGCACTGAATGTGTAGATTGCTCTAGGTAGCATTGACATCTTCACAATATTTGTTCTTCCAATCCATGAGCATGGAACGTTTTTCCATTTCTTTGTGTCTTCCTCAATTTCTTTCATGAGTATTTTATAGTTTTCCGAGTACAGATTCTTTGCCTCTTTGGTTAGATTTATTCCTAGATATCTTTTGGTTTTGGGTGCAATTGTAAAGGGGATCGACTCCTTAATTTCTCTTTCTTCTGTCTTATTGTTGGTGTATAGGTTGGTGTATAGGTTGTTGGTGTATAGGAATGCCACAGAATGATTTCTGTGCATTGATTTTATATCCTGCCACTTTACTGAATTCCTGTATGAGTTCTAGCAGTTTTGGGGTGGAGTCTTTTGGGATTTCCACATAAAGTATCATATCATCTGCAAAGAGTTAGAGTTTGACTTCTTCTTTGCCGATTTGGATGCCTTTGATTTCTTTTTGTTGTCTGATTGCCGTGGCTAGGACTTCTAATACTATGTTGAATAGCAGTGGTGATAGTGGACATCCCTGCCGCATTCCTGACCTTAGGGGGAAAGCTCTCAGTTTCTCCCCATTGAGAATGATATTCGCTGTGGGTTTTTCATAGATGGCTTTTATGATATTGAGATATGTGTACCGTCTATTCCTATACTCTGAAGAGTTTTGATCAAGAAAGGATGCTGTACTTTGTCAAATGCTTTTTCTGCATCTATTGAGAGGATCATATGGTTCTTGTTCTTTCTTTTATTAATGTATTGTATCACATTGATTGATTTGCGGATGTTGAACCAAACTTGCAGCCCAGGGATAAATCCCACTTGATCGTGGTGAATAATCCTTTTAATGTACTGTTGGATCCTATTGGCTAGTATTTTGGTGAGAATTTTTTCATCCATGTTCATCAAGGATATTGGTCTGTAATTCTCCTTTTTGATGGGATCTTTGTCTGGTTTGGGGATCAAGGTAATGGGGGCCTCATAAAACGAGTTTGGAAGTATTCCTTCCATTTCTATTTTTTGGAACAGTTTCAGAAGAATAGGTATTAATTCTTCTTGAAATATTTGGTAGAATTCCCCTGGGAAGCTATCTGGCCCTGGGCTTTTGTTTCTTGGGAGATTTTTGATGATTGCTTCAATTTCCTTAATGGTTATAGGTCTGTTCAGGTTTTCTATTTCTTTCTGGTTCAGTTTTGGTAGTTGATACATCTCTAGGAATGCATCCATTTCTTCCAGGTTATCTAATTTGCTGGCATAGAGTTGCTCATAATATGTTCTTAAAATTGTTTGTATTTCTTTGGTGTTGGGTGTGATCTCCCCTCTTTCATTCATGATTTTATTTATTTGGGTCATTTCTCTTTTCTTTTTGATAAGTCTGGCCAGGGGTTTATCAATCCTGTTAATTCTTTCAAAGAACCAGCTCCTAGTTTCGTTGATCTGTTCTACTGTTCTTTTAGTTTCTATTTCATTGATTTATGCTCTGATCTTTATTATTTCTCTTCTCCTGCTGGGTTTAGGCTTTATTTGCTGTTCTTTCTCCAGCTCCTTTAGGTGGAGGGTTGGTTGTGTACTTGAGACCTTTCTTGTTTCTTGAGAAAGGCTTGGATTGCTATATACATTCCTCTCAGGACTGCCTTTGCTGCATCCCAAAGATTTTGAACAGTTGTGTTTTCTTTTTCATTGGTTTCCATGAATTTTTTTATTCTTCTTTAATTTCCGGGTTGACCCATTCATTCTTTAGTAGGATGCTCTTTAGCCTCCATGTATTTGAGTTCTTTCCGACTTTCCTCTTGTGATTGAGTTCTAGTTTCAAAGCATTGTGGTCTGAAAATAGGCAGGGAATGATCCCAATCTTTTGGTACTGGTGGAGACCTGATTGGTGACCTAGGATGTGATCGATTCTGGAGAATGTTCCATGGGCACTAGAGAAGAATGTGTATTCTGTTGCTTTGGGGTGGAATGTTCTGAATATGTCTGTGAAGTCCATTTGGTCCAGTGTGTCATTTAAAGTCTTTATTTCCTTGTTGATCTTTTGCTTAGATGATCTGTCCATTTCAGTGAGGGGGGTGTTAAAGTCCCCCACTATTATTGTATTGTTGTCGATGTGTTTCTTTGCTTTTGTTATTAATTGCCTTATATAATTGGCTGCTCCCATGTTAGGGGCATAGATATTTACAGTTGTTAGATCTTCTTGTTGGATAGACCCTTTAAGTAGGCTATAGTGTCCTTCTTCATCTCTTATTATAGTCTTTGGTTTAAAATCTAATTTGTCTGATATAAGGATTGCCACCCCAGCTTTCTTTTGGTGTCCATTAGCATGGTAAATGGTTTTCCATCCCCTCACTTTCAATCTGGGGCTGTCTTTGGGTCTAAAATGAGTCTCTTGCAGACAGCATATCGATGGGTCTTGTTTTTTTATGCAATCTGATAGCCTGTGTCTTTTGATTGGGGCATTTAGCCCATTTACATTCAGGGTAACTATTGAAAGATAGGAATTTAGTGCCATTGTATTGCCTGTAAGGTGACTGTTACTGTATATTGTCTGTGTTCCTTTCTGATCTATGTTACTTTTAGGCTCTCTCTTTGTTTAGAGGACCCCTTTCAAGATTTCTTGTAGGGCTGGTTTTGTGTTTGCAAATTCCTTTAATTTTTGTTTGTCCTGGAAGCTTTTTATCTCTCCTTCTATTTTCAATGACAGCCTAGCTGGATAGAGTATTCTTGGCTGCATATTTTTCTCATTTAGTGCTCTGAATATATCCTGCCAGTCCTTTCTGGCCTGCCAGGTCTCTGTGGATAGGTCTGTTGCCAATCTAATGTTTCTACCATGGTAGGGTACAGATCTCTTCTCCCGAGCTGCTTTCAGGATTTTCTCTTTGTTTCTGAGACTCATAAGTTTTACTATTAGATGTCGGGGTGTTGACCTATTCTTATTGATTTTGAAGGGGGTTCTCTGTGCCTCCTGAATTTTGATGCCTGTTTCCTTCCCCAAATTAGGGAAGTTCTCTGCTATAATTTGCTCCAATATACCGTCTGCCCCTCTCTCTCTTTCTTCTTCTTCTGGGATCCCAATTATTCTACTGTTGTTTCATCTTATGGTATCACTTATCTCTCGAATTCTGATTCGTGATCAGAATCTCGTGATCCAGTAGTTATTTGTCTCTCTTTTTCTCAGCTTCTTTATTTTCCATCATTTGGTCTTCTATATCACTAATTCTCTCTTCTGCCTCATTTATCCTAGCAGTTAGAGCCTCCATTTTTTATTGCACCTCATTAATAGCATTTTTTATTTCGACTTGGTTAGATTTTAGTTCTTTTATTTCTCCAGAAAGGGTTTCTCTAATGACTTCCATGCTCTTTTCAAGCTCAGCTAGTATCTTTAAAATCATCATTCTGAACTCTAGTTCCAACATCTTACAAATGTCCGTATTGATTAGGTCCCTGGCAGTCGGTACTGCCTCTTGTTCTTTTTGTTGAGGTGATTTTTTCCATCTTGTCATTTTGTCCAGAGGAAAATAGATGAATGAGAGGACAAAATGCTAACAAGGTAACAACGTCCCCAGAAAATATACACTAAACAAATCAGAAAAGACCTGAAACCAGGGGAAAAGAAAGGGAAAGAAAGAAAAAAGAAAAAGAAAAAGATAAAAACAAACAAAAACAAGACAAAACAAAGAAAACAGAATATGATCTAATATGATCAGGCTGGTGCATAGATCAGTGCCACACACTAGATTTTGAGCGTATTTTGGTCTGTTAGAAGAAAGTGCCTCCCAGAGTTATAAAGAAAGAAAAACTTATACATGTACAAAAATAAGGGTTAGTACAGTGAAGGGATGGAATATGACTGTAAAGATGAAAATTGTAAAAGATTTTATAAAAGGAATTGATAAGACGTTGGTTGAAAAAAGAAAGAAGAGTATTTAAAAAAAAAAGGGAGAGAATGTGATCAAGCAGGAGACTAGAATAAAGCCATACACTAGAGATTTAGGGTATATTTTGATCTGTTAGAAGAAACTGTATCTCAAAATTTTAAAGAGAGAACAACTTATATATATATGCTAAAAATAAGGGTAACTACTATGAAGGGATAGAATATGACTCTAAAAATGAAAAATAAAAATGTGTTTTTTTTAAAAAAGGGATTGATAAGATGTTGGTTGAAAAAGGGAAAAAGAAAAATTCAAAAAAAAAAAAAGACAGGTTAAAAAAAGTTAACTTTGAAAGACTAAAGAATCATGGTAAAAAAAGCCATGAATTCTATGTGCAGTATTCCCCTAGCGCTGGAGTTCTGCCGTTCTCATTCATCGGTAAACTTGGTCTTGGCTGGCTGTTCTTGCTGATCTTCTGGGGGAGGGGCCTGTTGCCGTGGTTCCCAAATGTCTTTGCCGGAGGTGGAATTGCCCCGCCCTTGCCTGGTCCAATCTAAGTAATCTGCTTGGGTTTGCTCTCGGGAGTTTTTGTTCCCTGCAAGCTCTCCGTACAGCTTTGGAGGCAGAGAGTGAAAATGTCGGCCTCCCAATCTCCGCCCCAGAGGAGCCGAAAACTGGGGGCCCCGCTCCTCAGTGAGCCCCCAGAGAAAAGCAGTCAGTCACTCCCATCCTCCGGTCTCCGGCCGCACTCCGTGCTCACCCGGCCTGTGACCGAGCGTTTTTATCTCTGGCACCTGACTCGGTGTGGAGTCTCCAAACCCAGCAGATCCCTGCGGTGCGCTCCCACGCCGCTCCTCCCTGAGGAAGAAGGGGAGTCTCCCCGGATCTGCCACTTGTTGGGTCCCTGCTGGAGGAGCAGTGATCTGACTGTGCCACGGATCACGTTCTATGGCAACCCCGAGCTGAGAGCTCACTCCTCGGCTCCGTCTCTGCAGCCGACTTCCCCGCTCCGATACCTGGGAGCTCTGCCGCATTCAGGCACCCCTGGTCTTCCTGTGACCCCGAGCGTCCTGAGACCACACTGTCCCCCGAGGGTTCCACCCCCCGCTTAGCCACTGGAGCGACGTCCCTCAGCCAAGCCAACTTCTAAAAGTTCTGATTTTGTGCTCCGTGGCTCTATCACTTGCCAGAAGCGGCTGATGGAGGCCCCATCCCCCGCCATCTATCCTCCCGAATATTGCCTCAGATTCACTTCTCTGCACGTCCTACCTTCCAGAAAGTGGTCACTTTTCTGTTCAGAGAGTTGTTGCTAATCTTTTCTTCGATCTCCTGTTGAGCTCATAGGTGTTTAGAATGGTGTGATCCCTATCCAGCTGAATTCCTGGGACCAGATGAAATCCAGGTCTCCTACTCCTCCGCCATCTTGCTCCTCCTCACCTAGCATATGCATTCTTAACCTACTGCAGTTACCTGGAATTAATATTGTATCACTTGAAACTTAATGTAAGGATCTGTCAACAGTATAATTTCATTTACAGACCTCTCAATCGTTTAAAGTACACTTATCCATGTTATAAACTACAATACATTGTCATTAATTTAGTTATAAACATCAGTTGACCTTAAGTAATTTTAAAAAGAAACTAAAATAGTCTTTTATTTATGTACATATTAACAATGCCCTTTGCTTTTCTTTCTTTGCTGTAGATCCATCTGGTATCATTTCCTTTCAGCTTCAATAACTCAATTTTAGCGTATCTTGTACTGCAGACCTGCCAGAAACAAATTCTGTTTTATTTATCTGAAAATGTCTTCATTGTGTCTTAATTTTTATAAATATTATCTTGTTCAATATAGAATTCCAGATTCACAGGTTTTTTCCCAGCACTTGAAAGGCATCATTCCATTTCTGTCTGGTCTCTGTTTCCAATGACACATCAGTGATCTTAAAAGATTCTTATCATTTTTACCCAGAAATATGTTTCTCTGTCCTCTGGCTGACTTTAAGATTTTCTTTTTACCTTTGGATTTCAGCAGATGTGCCTAGGTATGGTTTTCGTTCTATCCCTGACTGAGATTCTTGGACCGATGGTTCACTGTTTTAGACCAAATTTGGAAAATTTTCAGCCAAAGTTTCTTCACCAATTTTTTATTCTTCATTTTCTCTCTTCTCTCTGTCAAAGACTATAATTAAAAGTGTTAGACCATTTGATACTGTCCTTCAGATCATTGTGAATTTGTTTTTTTTCTCTTTGTGTCTCATTTTCGATGATTTCAATTGCTTTGTCACCAAATACATTGCTTCTTTTGTTATGTCTAGTCTGCTACTAATCTCAGCTTTCATATTTTTTAGTTTTTGGATTTCTATTTGATTTGCTCTTATATATTTTTCCCTCAAATTCCCCATTTCTTTATGATTACATCTGTTTTTTCCAGTAGACTCTTTACATATTTATGATAAAGTATTTGTCTGCTAATTGTAATATCAGTGCAATTTGTGGGTCTGTTTCTATGAAATTATTTTTTTTCTTGACAAGGTCTAGTGATTTTTGATTGTATAGTAATACTGGCAATGTTTCATTTAACATTTTAGAATCTGTTGTCTTCCTCTGAAGAGTATTGAGTTCTGTACTAGCAGGAAGTTAAATTACTGGTGAATCACCTTGACCAAGCTGAAATTTAATCTTATATTTCATGAGGATATACCTACTTTAGGGATACCCTCAGTTTTAGGGCAAATATCTCAGCCTGGATACATAGTATTTATTCCTAAGGGCAGACCTTATAGGTTTTTAATGGAAAGTTGAAACAAGTTTATCAACATTCTCTAACTTGACAGGACTCAAAATTTAAACTCTGCTAGTAACAGGAATCAGCTAAAATCCTTGCTAAGCTCTTTCGGCTTCCAGCTGGTGTTTTCTCCTTGGGCTCTCTGGAGACTCTCCTAGCACATGTGCAGTTCAGGGGTCAAGCAAGGATTTGGGGAGAGTTTACCTCATATTTTACAGCTCCTCCTTCTATATCTCTCTCTTTTCTGATATTTCTTTCTTCAACTTCCAGCTATTCTGGCCATTCTGAACTCTTTTTATATTTATGACTCCTCAGGCTGATAGGACTTTAACTTTCTGCCTCAGTTCTGGCCACCCATGAGATGTGATTTGGAAAGGGTTCCTGAGGGAAAAGACTTACAAATATGACTTGACCAATGCAGTTCCCCTTTTTGTAAGGATTGGATGCCCTCCATGTCTGTTTATTTTTTATTATTTTCCAGTGACCAGAATTAAAAAAATAAAGTTTCTCAGACTTGATAACTGTTACCATCACAAGGGTTAGTTTTATATGAGCCTACCACCATTACCAAGACCAAAGTGTCTCCTCTGTTGAATTTTTAACCATGTGTCATGTTATGTAGAACAAAATGATTTTTAAATAAATAAAAATAAGGCCACATGCCTCTCTCTACTCTGGGCCCCATTTCTTTTATAAATTTTTAACATATGTTAACTTATTTAACTCTCATGACAGCCCTGTGAGGAAGATTCTATCACTGTAGGTTTACAAATGAGGAAACTAAGGCCCAGAAATTTTAGGTAACTTGTGTTAAGTACATAAAGCTAATTACAGAACTACATCAGGGTGCAGGATTTCAGCACTAGCCTCCCCACTTCCCCATGAGAGAAAACTCAGATGGCTTTGCATTTCTGTTGAGTGGACTGCCTCTCAGATTGGATTGTAAACTCCTTCGTGGGAATACCTTAACTATGCCTTCTATTCACCAGTGCACATGAGTACAGTCCTAACCACTGTTATATCTTCCGTATCGATCAGTTACTCTCCAATACCTGAGCCTTTCATCTCTCACGTGAGTGAGGAAGATAATGCTCTTTTAAATCCCTAATAAAAGCACCCACCAAAAACTGGTATTATTAAAATCCCTCATCTTTCAGCTCATCTACTTGCAAGAACAGATTGCAACATAATTTACAAATTTATAAATGAACTGAAGCTAACAGATGGAAAATAAAATTCATATAACTTCACTTTTCCAAAGTACTTGAAAGAAAAAGCATCAATGTTCACACATACTACAGACATATGAATGTTGAATAGAGTATTAGAGAATTTTACCAATTAAAACGTAATGCCCCATGTCATTTGAAGACTGGGAACCTCACTGAACTTTAAAAAAGAAGAGAAGAAACATAGCCAGTTTAATTCTGTAGATAAAAAATATACCTCATTAGATGATGACTTAGTATATTAAACTTTCAAACAGTGTTTGTGAAGTCACTCTACATCCAGTTCATATTCAGAAAAAAATACAAACCAAGACAGGATCCTGTCAACACCAACCATATCTGTGATAAGAGAGATGTGGTCTTCTGGGGCAAGGTCCACTCTGCTGAGGAAGTGTGATGGGTATGCTATTTCTGCTGATGAGGATGGGTTCTCCTTTCCCCAGTAACATATCGTTTCCTCTGTGGAACTTCTCCTTTATTCTCCATCCATGCTATTGGACATGTCCGCCCCAAACCTTGCTCTAGCCACATAACCCAGGTCTGAGCAATTGATTTAGAAATGAGCTTGAGGCCCAAATAAATTGAAAGAGATATAATCCTGGGAATCTGAACAAAACAACTGGTAAGAGGAGGCTTTCTTTCAATGAAGCAGAGGGTAGAATGTACGCTTAGAACCAGTGGTGGCCATCCTGCCACCTCCTGGAGAGAGTCTGCCTGAGAATGAAAATCAACGCTTAGAAATATAGGACAGAGTCCTGGCAACTTCATTTAAACCCAAATCCTGCAGGTCTGGGAGATACACCTGAACTTTCGTTTATCTGAACCTTCCCATTGTCCTTGAGACACTTTCAGTTGAGTTGGTGTTATAAATTGTTCCTGCCCCCCAAAATTCATAGGTGAAGCTATAACCCCAGTGTGGCTATATTTGAAAATGAGGCCTCTGAGGAGGTAATTAAGGTTAAATGAGATCATAGGTTGGGACCCTGATCCAACAGAATTGGTGTCCTTATAAGAAGAGACATCAGAAAGTGCTCCCTCCTCCCCACTCGTCTCCATAAGAATGCACCAAGGAGAGGCCATGTGAGGACACAGGGAGAAGAGAGCTGTCTACAAACCAAGAAGGGAGACCTTATCACACACTGGATTTGCTGGGACCTTGACCATAGACTTCTAGCCTCTGGAATGGTGAGAAAATAAATGTTGTTTAGGCCATCCATTTTGCAGTATTTTGTTACAGCAGCCCGAGTAGACTAATACAGTTGGAGTTATGTAAAGCTGTGGGTCCCTGCATAATACAGGAAGTAAGGGTCCAGAGGCAGGTTTGTATTGCAACCCTGTCATGCAAATTCACTCCACTGACAAAACTTCCCTCCAATTAAAACCCAAATGATTTCAAAGAACTCAAACTGGGACCAGCGAGAGAACCCAGTGAGACTGAAAATCTACACTGTGCCAACAAAATCCTCCTAAATGCACTTTCTAAATTTTCCTTTTACCTTTCCAAGTGGCTCACTTGCAAAAATCAAGATTCCAATTAAACTTAAAGAGCTTTCCAATCACATGATTGGCACCAATTATTTATTTAACTATGTATGTGTTAAGCCTAGGCTAATTACATTCCCCTCACACCAGAGCCATTTCAGAACAGGCCATCCACACAAGAGGGTAATATGGAAAGCGGTAATAAAGAATTCTCTACTGCAGGATAAGCACTCAGATGGACTTCAACTGATTTTGCAAGTTCTAAAATTCAAAAGAGCAAAGCCAACCATTTAGCTGGTGTATTCCTTTCTATCTTTTGAGGCCTTAATAAAAAGATTCATATGAGAATTAAATACTTGGTTAAATAAAAAAATAAATGCATTTGTATGTCTATGCCTGTGTGTGCATGTATATGTGTATCCTTGAATAACATTCTTCTTTACCTTCAAATTCTGGTAGATTCTAATGAGGAAGGGCACAAATATGTTTCCTGCAAGAGTCTCAAATATCTTTTTTCATGCTTCCTCTCTTCCCCTTCTTCAAGTGAGAACTTTTGCTCTAGGGGAAAAGGGATTTAATGGGTCAAACTGACTCCCAGTGAGTTTCACTACAAATAGGAACTTTATCTCACATGATGACCCATAATATATATGCCAAAGTAAGCCCTAGGTAAATGCTAAAACCATTTCTAACCCACTAGGAAGACAAGAGCATTCCCCTTCACATATAGTGAATGCACAATGCCCACTAGAGAAGACTTATAGGTTCAACTAAACACTGACACCCATAGGCCACATTGGGCATTAAGTTCCCCTGGGGCAATGGTTCTCAAACTGGAGCATGCATCAGAATCACCTGGAGGGATCCTTAAAACACAGATTGCTGCTCCCCATCTGTCCCCTTCCACCTGGGTCTCTGAAATTTAGTAGTCCTGAGGTAAGGCCCAGAATTTGAATTTTTAACATGTTTCCTGGGAAATAATACTGATGCAGGACTGGCGAAACACACTTTGAGAACCACTGACTATGGGAAGCATGGGACAGGAGATGTAACTTGTCAGGAGGAAAGCATCAGCTGTTCCTTTTCCTGGGGGAGGCCTTCTAGTAGGTCACCCAGTTGTCAGCAGCTACAAGATTCACATCTGGCAGCTGTGAGAGGCACGTGCCTCACGACTTTTTAAAATTACTCTACAGACATAGCTTCCAGGAACCCTGAAAGGGACATGTTGATTACTCAAGTCATCAACTGGGACCAAAATTATGGCTTACAGTCTGGCATTTATAGGTCTCCCTGTCCAAGTGCAGTACCAATCAATACCAATCACAGGTCAATTTTACAATGTTGCCTAGTAACAAAGTTGACCCAACCATCTTTATATGTTTCCAGGGAAACAGCCAGGAAGATAAGCGAAGGCCAAATTTTCATGCAGAAGGGGAAAGGACTGTTTTGTTCCCCTTTGCCCACTTCATACATATCTCCATTCATATTATACTCCTATTTTGAAAGCCAAATAAAAATGAAAATCAAATTATGTCCAAAATTTCCTCCATTTTTCAATGTTGGTGTAGATGAATGTCAAAGCCACCAGTTGGAATGATCTGGCCAATGAAAGAAGAAGGTGACTCTTTTTGTGCATCCTTGACTCTACATCGCCACTCACATGACAATGCACATTTTTATGTGCTCTATATTATATCACAGGAAGCCTTTGAATCTCATGCCAAAAATACTTGCTAATCTCTAACCTGATTTGTAAATAAGAAATAAATTTCTACCTCAGAGCTTCTGTCATCTACTTTTTTCACCTGATTGCTATACAGACTGCTTCATTTTGTCTCACTTCCTACTTGAAAAGACTTTATATATGTTATATATATATACCAATTATATATATATTATATATTATAAATACTATATATATATATATGGGGGGAGAGAGAGAGAGAGATTCCTGCCAACAAAAGGAATTTTGAAAAGAAACAACTTTTTTATATCTATCTATCTATATATATATATATACACGCATACACACACATACACACACACACACACATATTTGTGTGTGTATGTACACCCTATTGGTTCCGTTTCTGCAGAGCCTTGACTCATATTGTGACTTTTTAGGAAGAACACTAAAAATTAGAGGAGAGTAAAAACAAAATGGAAGGAGCTTGGTTTCTATGCCAGAAGTCCTCCTGACAACTGGGAACGTCCTCTGAACATGGGTGAGTGAGAAACCCTCATGGTGCTAAGCTACTGAGATACGTGGGTTTGTGTGTTACAGCTGTTAGCATTACTCACTCTAGCTAACACAGCAGATGTTGAAGTAGAAAGCATTTAAGGTCCCTTGATTCTCTAACATTCTACAGCAGTGGTTCTCAAAGTTAGCTGCATATGAAAAATCTTAAAGCTTTAAAAAATAGTGGTGCTTGGTCTTCACTCCCAGAAAGTATATATTAATTGGTTTCTGAAATACAGCCTTGGGACTAGAATTTCCTAATGCTTCCCAGGTGATTCTAAAATGCAGAGAAGTTGAAGAACCACTGGTGTGCAGGATGATAGAAAAGTAACATGGAAAAGAAGCCAAGAAGGTGAAAAGCTTGATATAAATGAACAGTGTGATGTGCTTGGCCCACATCAAAGTTCTTGAGCTATATTATCGTTGTTGTTAGTAATGGTAACAAGAAGATATACCCATATGTCTCAACAAAACTGCTTCATAGAAATTATGATTCCCATGTTTTGGATGAGAGAACTAAAGCTCACGCTGAGAGGCTAGGTAACTTGCTCAAGGTCACACAGCTAAGGGCAGAGCTACAGTTTAACCAGTGATCTGGCTGAACCCATAGGCCATACTATGAAGCATAAGCTACAATACCTCCCATTAACCTAAAGAAAATGTTCTGGTGAAGATAAGCAAGAATCTCACTGTGCAAACACCAGATACCTGGAATACTGTATTCTATTCCCAGAATCCCAGTTTAAAGACGATAGTAAATTTGTGTTCAGAGAGGTGAAATCAGGTTGTTGGAGAGTCTGCAAGCAGGTCCCACAAGGAATAGGTAAAAGAATATGGAAGACTTTGACCAAAAATGGGCAAAATTAAATTGATGAGTAAAGAGAAAAAATTACTAGAAAAAGAAAACATGAGAGTGCCTACTAGAGAAGTTATCATGTGAAAAATATTATTATACTTATCACCAGATAAAATGAGCTTATTGTGCTTATCTCCAAAGAGTTAAATCTCCAGATCATAAGTGAGGTGTTACAAAAAAGAAAGTTCTAGTTAATATAAAGAACACTTTCCAGGGGCGCCTGGGCGGCTCAGTCAGTTAAGCGTCCGACTCTTGATTTCAGCTCAGGTTATGATCTCAGGATCATGAGATCAAGCCCTGTGTTGGGCTGGACACTCAGCGGGAAGTCTGCTTGAGATTCTCTCCCTCTGCTCCTCCCCCTGCTCACATGTGCTCATTCTCTCTAAAATAAATATATAAATCTCTAAAAAAACACTTTCCAATAAATAGCTGTTCTAAAAAGAACAAGCAAGGTTGCTATGAAAATTTAATGAGAAATATGTTTTGTAAAACCATATAAAATTCTGGGTATTTTTGTTTGTATTCTTACATTGGTGAGGTTCCATCCATTGCAACGTCCAGGGAGATACTGAAAGGGTGGTTCTGCACTAGAAAGGAATAAGATGGAAGACAACTATGGCCCATTCCAATCCAGAGAGTCTATCTTTCCATGTCTTGGGATCCCAAGAAAAGACATTTTGTGAAATCCCTTATCTAATGACTGGTGAACAGAACACACACACACTACAATTATATAGTCTATGGTTTCCAAAGCTATTTAAGAGAACATACAGTCTCTTTCCTTCCATCACTAACACTAGAGAAGATTCACAGCCATACTTTGGCCAGTTGTAGCTTGATGGAGACCTAACACAAGGCTAACTCTGGAATACTCTCTTCATCTGAATATAATTACCACAGCACATGCCAGTGGATAAAACACTTCCAGAGACAGAGACCCCAATCTCGCCCCTCTGGAAACTACCACGGTCAATTATTCCCCTTTAGTTTCTGAATCTGTGTTTTGCCCCATCTTCTCCGGGGCAAGCTTTCCAAACTGCGTGGTGTGTCGGAGAACACCCACTCTGTGTGAAAAGCAGCACAGGGTGCTTTCAACAAAAGTTTTATTTGGAAATGACATAGACCCCAAAAATGTTTGTGGTCCAGCACCTGGCGCATAGTGGAGAACTGAGGAAAATGTATGATTCGGGAAAAATACATTTTACATAGGTTCCTATAATTCAGGGAAAAGTGGAAGAAGGGGGCTTAAATTATGGAAATCATTCAGGCAGTTCTGCAAAAATAGACACATGTAGCAAATATGCCAACTGTCTTAAGGTATAATACACCTGATTTCACTGCTGGCATCATGAGAACTTCAACAAATCCTCAAATTCTGTGCTCTGCTTCCCCATCTCATAAAATGGACAGGAGACCTGAGGGCAGGGAGGATTGCTCTCTCACGTTCAGCCTCTGTGCCCCCAGCACCTGGAACAGGGTGTCTGCTCCACAAAGACTGGCTGGATGAATGAATGAATAAAAGACTGAATGAGCAGGCTTTGGATGTGAAATGCTTGATGTGTCTTTTAGAAAAATATTCCAGGCCTCTGAGTGACTATGATATTTCCACCAAGCTTCTCTTCGAGCATATGACTTATTTAGCACCTTAAAGATCATGTTGACAGAGAAGGTGAAAGTACGCACACTTCTTGGAGCTCAGTTATTTCTGACTTGTTAGGTACCGATAACAGCAGTGTTAACAGTCCAGCCCGAGCTGGATGTAAACAGGAGCTGTATGCCAACTTCCCCATTGCAGTTTCCATGTTGTGTCGGCTCTGTTTTGCTGCCACAGATAGAAGAGTGCCATTTAGCGGTGGTTAGAGTTAGGGAAAATGGGTCCACTGGGCTAAACATTTCACAACTCCTCCGGGGCGCTGGCTTTTGCAACAGCCCTCGACACTTGTGCTAGAGCCAGGAGAAAGTCTGCGGATGGCCAAGAGGGCACTGATTTGTCCACCAGGATAGCCCAGTGGCAAGATTTCAAACCAAGAGTGATGGAAGAGAGAGCACGTCAAGTCGCTCACAATCTCCTAACACACTCATTTGCAAAAGAGGCTGGTAGCCAAATGAAGAGGCTGCCTCAGAAAAAGAAAACGAGAATGAGGAAATCCATCGAAACATCAAATGTTTTGCTGGAATATCAAATGCTCCCCAAAAACAGGTGAAACAAAAGGCTTCCCACCATCACAGCCTGCAAGTAGCTTGAGAGGGGCTGGAGAAGGCCTGTGTACTCGTCTGCGCAGGCCTGATCTGGAAAAGGCAAGTCTCACAGAGTCTGGTCCTTAAAGTGATGTCTCTCAACCTAAAAGACTGAGAGTGCTTCCCACGCTCCGTT
This sequence comes from Neomonachus schauinslandi, assembly GCF_002201575.2. Classification (NCBI taxonomy): domain Eukaryota; kingdom Metazoa; phylum Chordata; class Mammalia; order Carnivora; family Phocidae; genus Neomonachus; species Neomonachus schauinslandi. Next base: position 60,199,530 of record NC_058408.1, read on the forward strand.
CGTATAGCAAACCGTAGCTGAAAACCTATCAGTAGCCAGGCCGTGTAGGGGGCGTGGGGCACAGAATGAACTGGTCAGGCCACCATGGAGCTTTACAAAAGCAGAGGTAAGTGATCTCAACAACATATTCTTCACTTACCTAAAAATTACTCTGTTACAGAGCACTCATGACCCATGTGACGAAGACCAAGGTGCTAGCAATTTATGTAACAGGGAAATGTGACCTGGTCACTTGCATGACGAGGTGACAGTTGAGCCGAATACTGAAAGATCAGCAAGAACTGATCGGAGAAAGCCACCATCACAGTTGAGAGGAAAAGCAAATAATTACTTTTCAAAACTCTTTACATTAACAACTTCTTCTGCATGTAGTTTTTGTTTTGCTTTTTTTTTTTAATTCTAAGGTTTGAAAAGTTTTAGAAACCACACTGTAATGGCAAGTCAGTTTTATGTGCCCAGATGACACCAGTGGAAATTGTCATCATCCTTTTGTTACTTAACAGGGACCTTCAAATGCACAAGGACGTGTGTGGTGTTTGCTTCCAGAAGGCATACCGGAATCTGTGTGCGGTGATGATTATTGTTTTTTCAGATTTTATTTATTTATTTGATAGAGAAAGGGAGTACAAGCAGGGGGAGCGGGAGAGGGAGAAGCAGACTCCGTACTGAGCAGGGAGCCTGACGTGGGGCTCGATCCCAGGACCCTGGGATCATGACCTGAGCCGAAGGCAGACACTTAACCAACTGAGCCACCCAGGCGCCCCTGCAGTGATGATTATGAACTGACAACATGGAGGTTTGCTCTGTGAGGAATTCCAAGGACGTTAAAATCCACTTAGGTCAGCTGGGGACACATTTTCTAGGGAGGGATCCAGCATGGCAAAATAAGACCCACGTGTAGGGTATTTCCATGTGCAGGTGTGTGGTGAGAATGAGGGCTGTGGGGACCACAGGAGCCATCTGCCTGACTCCCCACAACTCAGAAGAAGGCTCACAGAAGGGACACAGGCTGCTCCGGGGCCCAGCCTGGGTGGCGGCCGATAGCACCGTCATTGGGATGCCATGAAATCCATCTCAGGGTAAGACAAGGTCTGTGAAGAAATTTGTTGATAGAGGGAGAAGATAAAGTCTCTTAGGTAGCAGGTAACTGGTATGGAGCCTCAAAGCCCAGGACTGAGTTTTATTTGACTTCATTATGCAAAAGGCCAGATTTCATGGTCTATGAAAGACATTTGTCAAATTAAAGGTACAGGCAACTCTTAGCACTTTAACAATCAATAGGGATTTGATTAACCACATACCCTGAGGGGATCTTCCACTTGGCTTGGAACTCTTTATTATCATTATTTTATTTAATGTGGTAGCAGACGGTTTTCTGAAGATGTCCCCACAGTATGTCCCATCCCACATGCTCTTCTGCAGTGTGACCTTGCCATGTCCCCATCAAGAGGCGAAGTCCATTTTGCCTCCACTTGAAGGTATGTGGCCTCTTGACTTGCTAGCAGCCAGCAGAATATGGTAGAGATGACACTAAATGCCCTGGGATAGGTCAGAAAGGCCAGGAGGCCTCTGCCTGGTTCTCTTGGGACACTTGCTCTGGAGAGGCCACCCACCATGGAAGCAGTCTGCTCATCTTGAGAGTGTCATAGAGAAAGGCCCCACACTGATACTCCAGCCAGGAGTGAGCCCAGGTGAGCCCAGCCTTCCATCCATCCCAGCCAAGATGCCACAAATTGAGAATGAAAGAACCATTTTAGAAGTGACCTCTCTCCCTGAGCCATGTGAGTCTTCCCACATGAGTTCCTAGACATCCCAGAGCAAAAGAAAAACATCCCCTAGTGCCCTGTCTGAATTCCTGACTCACAGAAACCATGAGCATAATAAAATTACAGTGTAAATACAAATAAAATCCACTAGGCTTAGAGGGGTTTGTTACACAGAATTATTGGAACAAATGTTTGTAGGGTTTTTTTTATATATATATACAAAGATTATTATGGGCATTGAGCCCATTGAACAAAAGAGAAACCCAAGGTGCGGAGAGATTAAGCCAATTAAATCACAGAATCATATACAGAATTATATAATCACAGCAATCAAATGATCATCTACAGTTCATTTGAGGACTTTGAAACCCAGAGACAAAAATGACTTGGATCAAGTTACACAGTTGAAGGCAGATCCAGGAAAAGAATTTAGATTTCCTAAAGATTCCTGGAATCCAGAGATCTTTCCAAAATATTAGACCAAGCATGATACATTAAAAAGATCAGGTTTTGCAGTCAGATCTGAGCTGATTATACCCTTGCTTAATGCTTCAGTGTCCTTATATTTAAAAGAGGAAAAATCCAGAGAATGGTCAATAATGGGAAAACCACTGTGATCTGAATAAGGTGCGTGGCTTAATAGATTTGTACTGATGTTAATTTCCCGGTTTTGATCATTCAGCTACGATTACATAAGACACTGATATTAAGGGAAGCTGTGTGAGGGGTAAATGGGAACTTTCCGTACTATTTTTGTAATTTTTTAAGTCTAAGATTGGATCTAAATACAAAGCTAAAAAAACAACCAATTTTTTAAGTCTAAAATTGGATCTAAATAAAAAGTGAAAAAAAAAAAAACAAACAACCAATACCTACCAAGTGAGATTTTTTAAGACAGTGTTTGGAAAATGTCATGCTTGGTAATTAGAAAGCATTCAAATATAAGTTCCCTTTGCTACCCCCATCCCAACCTGCTGAAAAAGCCAAAACAGATGATCTCCTGACTCCTGGTTCAGGCCTCGCTCTCCGAGGCACCGTCCTCATACCATAGCTCTAGTCAAACATACTGCAGCCAAGACATTTCTGAGAAAATTAACTCAGGAAGCAGGCAATGGGAAATGGGAGACTTCCCACAGTAGCGAAATCTCTAAACCTCTTCTCTGACCTTTGATTGCTTGGCAGCCACAAACTCTGTTCCAGCCAAGAGTCCTCACACACGCAGCTTACCCTCGTTGGAGGTTACACATCCTCCCCACCACAGTCATCCGATGCCATCTGTCTGTGACTGGGAGCTTGCTGAAAGCTCTCTGAAACAGCCTTCCAAAGCTAACTGAGCTGCTCTAAATATTTGAAGAGACAGAAATGGGGTTGCACCAAAGATGGTCTAATAAAATATTTAAAGTGCTTTTTTCTAGCCACTTCCGTCTTTCCTGCTCCTCCTCCTCCTCCTCCTCAGGGAGACATCCATCTTATCTGTTTACATCAGAATTGAACCTGACTGGTCTGGGAACCTGGCCGCATCAGGATGGGGAGACCAAAGGGGAAATTTCTGGGAAATCATCAGAATCATTTTAAAATAATTTCGCCAATGCAAATCTTCAAATCCTGGGAACATTCATAAAACTTACCTATGAAGATAAAGATACTGCATAAACAGAATACCAATGGGCTTGGCCTCCTACCTCAAAACGGCAGGGATTAATTGTTCTTAAATATACCATTTGGGTCTACGACAGGAAACAGATAACCTCCACAGTTCAGCTGAAGGACTGTTGCTCATTAGCCAGAATTTTGGCCACAGGATGATCAGCCTTTATCAGTTTACAAAACCAATAACCTCCATCTGTCCATATTCAAGGTTCTTTCTATCATGCTCTATGGTTTCTCTAATATTAAGCTGATTTCCTCCCAAAAGTCCTTGTCTTATTTAATTCTTGGAAATTTCTACTTGACGTGACTCCATGTAGTGACAAAACACATCAAATTTGGGAGCACACAAACTCACTGTTCTAGAAAAAATTGCTGGGCATGCCATACAGCCATAAACTGTGGGCCCATCTTTGACTCTTACAGTTCTATACTGAGTGAGCAATGATATTGGGCTCTAGGCCTATACAATGCCTGAGCATTTTCTGAATGATTAAGTGTCAGTGAAATTTAATAAAGCCATAGGGTCCAATATGGCTTGTTTTATTCTGATTCCTTGAAAATTGGTTGTCCTTAGGTTTATATGGAAATCTCTGCATCAGAATCATACATAACTAGAATTCACTGTTCTCCAACCATACTAGATAAAATAGTTCATTATACAAACATTATCTATTCTTGTTCATTTTGACTTCTTTATATCCTGGGAGAAATCATCTCTCTCTTCTACCTTTATTTCTTCAATGATTTTATTATTTATGAAGTTAGATCCCATCTTACTATCTCCCTGAGATGTCAAATTACTCCTAGAAGTTATACTTCTTGGTCTGCACTACAGTCACCTGATGAGGCTGCACTATTCCTGTCCCCAACTATCTCCCAGAGTTAGTATGAAGCAAGATGCGATTCTACCACTGGAGTTCTAGAAAATCATTAAAACAAAGATAACTCATATCTATAAAGATATTATGGTAATAAATGAATTTTTCATTAGAACTAAAGGGGGTACGCTATTAATTTTCATCAAATAGCCTGTAATAACTTATGTCCTCAAAAGGGATAAATAAATAGATGCTCTTTTGCTTTGTAAAATGCAAGAATACTGGCAGAGTCTTCCCTGTCTGGCCTCAGGGACATTTATGTCATCCTCTTGCCCAGTCATACAGTTTGTTTTATGAACAAATGACTGAAATAGAGGTCATTTTAGACCTAGTTTCATCAAAGATGACTTGAGAAAGCTCTAATATAAGGAAAAGACACTAGCGCAGAGAATTTAAGGAGTAGTGACTTCTAGATTAGTCATGAGGACATCCAGAAAGGGTACTGAATAAGAATACGTAAAAGTATTAATGATCAGAGGTAAAATTTGAAAAGATAAGGGAACAAGAATTTATTTAGCACTAAGTTGCTTCTCTACATCCACTACTATGCCCGTCTCAACCAACAGAGGGGGTGCTTTCTGCTTCCTTGAGCACAGACCCAACGTGGGGACAGCTGAGGGGCCTGTTCCCATTCTCAGATACCCACCCCCCCAACCACACACACCAGGACATCCAAACCAGTGCTCCTCCTGCTGCACCCTCTCCTTCCCACTTCTCCCCTGTATCACCTTGAGTCCTGACCTTCTCTCCTGCAGAGTGTTACCCCTTCACGGGGTCATCCAAATTTACATTTCCAATCCTTAGGCATTTCCCAAGCTGCTGCTAACAACAACAATCATGATCATAAATGCAAATACTCAGATGCTACTCTGTGCCTGGAGCTGTTCAAAGCCTATCATATATGTAAACCCATTTAATCCTGACAACTACTCTATGAAGTAAGTCCAATAATGTGGGCCTCTTATCCCCATATTAAAAATAAGGAAAAACAGGCATGTTAGCCCCTTCCAATCTGGGTCCTTATCATTTCTTGCTAGCAAGGGCAGTGAAATCATCTTTAAACTCACCCTCCACTAAATTGTCACTGTTCATACCTAAGTGATTAACTTACCCCCAGGCCCTTGCCTGACTGCACGTCTTCAGTGTCTCCCTCCTGTGGTGTCGCCTAAGGGTGCACATCAAATCACCTGGGAGCATTTTCCTAGAAGAAGTGCCCAAGCCCACTCCAAACCTAGAGAATCAGAACCACCGTGGGGCACACAGTCCGAACACGTATACATCCAGAAATCTTCCCAGGGTTTCTGATTTGTGTCTTTGATTCAGACCACAGACCAGTTGATTCAGATCACTGTGTTCTGTTTTGAGAGCACTACGGAAGTACAACCTACATACTGTAAAATTCACCCATTTTAAGTGTATGATTCAATGATTTTTAGTAAATTTACAAAGCTGGACAACCCTAACCACCATCCATTTTTAGAACATGTCTATAACCCCTAAAAGAGTCCTTGTGTCCATTTGCAGTGAAGCCTGCTTCCAAACCACAGCACCGGGAAATATTTTGTCTCTACAGATTTGCCTATCATGGCAAATGTCATTTATTAAGTCTGGTTTCTTACACTTAGCATAATGTTTCTGAGGTTCCTGCATGTTGTAACTTTTATCAGTAGTTTGCTCCTTTTTATTGCTATTAAGTATGATACTATATGCATATGCCTCATTCTTTTTAGTCATTCACCATTTGGGTTGTTTTCATTTTGGCAACCATGAATCAATCTGCTTTGAGCATGTGAGTACATATTTTTGTGTGGATATATTTTTTTCAATTTGCTCTGTTGAGCTGTATTTTAAGGTAATACGCAGTGTTTGGAAAAGAATGTCCAACTGTTTTCCACAGCAGTTGAATTATTTGACATTCCCACTAGTAATGCGTGAGGGTTTCACGTTCTCCACAGCCTCACCAACACTGGTAAGTGTCTGTCTTGTTGATGATAGCCATTCTAGCAGGGAGAAAAGGTATCCCATTGTAGTTTTAATTTCTAGTTCCCTAATGACAAATGATGTTGTCCATCTTTTCAGTTGCTTAATGGCTATACATATGATGCACCTTCTTTGGTGAAATGTCTACTCAGCTTTTTTTCCACTTTTTAAAATTTTTTTAGAGATGGAGAGGAGGGAAAACTGGTTGACCATAACTATAAAGATTTATTTTTGGATCTCTTAATTCTGTAGTGTAATTCTTCCAACTGTCTTCTTTCAAAATTGCTTTGGATATTCTGGGTCCTTTAACATTTCCATATAAATTTAAGGATTAGCTCATCAACTTCTGGAAAGAAATGAAAAAGAAAAAAGAAAGCTTGTGAAGACTTAGCTAGAGATTGTTTTGAATCCACAGGTCAATTGAAGAATGACCATCTTGACTATAATAGGTCTTCCAATTCATAAACATGTTATTTCTTTTCATTTATTTAGATCTTCTTTAATACCTCTCACCCATGCTTTATAGTTTTCAGTGTACACATCTTGCACTTCTTTTGTTACATGTATTCCTAAGTGGGGCTTTTTGATGCTATTGTGAATGAAATCATGGTTTTATTTTCATTGTTGAATCTTCCGTTGCTAGCATACAGAAATATAATTACATTTGTAAACCACTGCTCTTTATAAAATAAAATCTTGCAATCTTTTTACAGAATTTGCATGATGGTATGAAAAGATTTCCATGCCATAGTCTCTACCTGCTACTTAAGCATCATTTCCCATCATCCATAGTTCATAGTGTTTGTTTTCTTAGTGCTGAATCTTCAGTGGTACCCTATACTCCTGTGATGTTTCTTACTTAAATTTAAGTTATACTTCAAGTCTAGTTTATACATTACTTTATCGTAGAAACCTTTCCTAATTTCTTTCTACCTGCTCTACCACTCACCTTGTACTGTGAAATGCATGTACACACACACACAGAGGTCTTCTTATGGGCTCCTGAAATTCTAAAAATAAAAATCTGTCATTGTTTTTTCTATATTGCATTTTAACTAAGTCCTTAAATGTACATCTTGAGAAACTAAGCCACCATGTGCAGCAAAGTCTGCTAGTTGTTCATCAATATTCACCTCCTTCCAAAGTAATAAAACTCCTAATTTCCACTAGGCATAAAGACTGTGTCTCCCAGCAGTTAGATGTAGCAGTGTGACTTCCTATGGCCAGTGACCAGGGGTATATGAGGCAGCTTCCAGGGATCTTCCCTAAATACAAAGTACATTTTTTTTCTCTTTTCCTCCTTTATGTCTTTCTCCTTCTTGCTACCTAGAATCAGACCTGATAGCTGGAGCTGTCCTAGGGCAGCCACCCTGACCATGAGGTGACCTTGGGAATAGAGACCCACACATAGCAAAGAAACAATATGGGAAGAGCCTGGGTCTCCATACACTACCCCGGACTGCCTCATTTTGAGTTTTCCATCAGAAAGACATACAGTTCTCCCTGATTTAAGCTGTTGTTTCTCGGTGTCTGTTACCTAGTGCCAAACTTAATGCAAACATATACACCACACCTTACTGCATCCTCAGTAACTGCTGTAGTAGCTACACACTGTAGGTGCTTTAATTGATATTTAGTTATTTATTCCAAAGGAGAAGCAAAAGTGGAAAAAAAAAACCTGCATGAAATATCAACTTCGATTTCCATGCTGCACCATACAGTCACCAAGTCTATTTCCAGGGTACAAAAGTCCTAATTTTTAGGTATATAATATGGCCTTCAGAAACCTCTCAGAGTTTTAGATCTAATTTCTATTCTAATTCATCATGATACTAACAAGCTGGGATATTGGTTTTTTTGGATATTGCAGAAAAGAGCATATTTATTCAATAATTCCATGGATATTCAAGAGAAGGAAGGCCTATAATTGAAGATAATAATAGATCTCACAAAATCAAAATGGTTAGCGATAATAGCATACAAGCCATTAAACAACTGGATGCCACAGATGAAAAGCTGAGGTTCAGAGAGGTACCATGACTAATTCCAGGTCACACAAACACCGAATGGCAGAGTGGGTGTCAGAACTCAGATCCTCTCACTTCCAATTTGGTATTCTTTGAATCAGGGTTCAAGGAAAATATATTTTTTTTTAAATCTCGGAATTTACAAGATCAAAAACTTGGAAGAGATAGGAACCAGGCAGTTCTATGAGGTTTCCATGGCAATATCGGCTGCAGGGCTCATGTTGATGTATCCATTCATGCCAATGGAATGAATGGATAAACTCCAGCAGTGTTTACTGTTCTTTTTTTCATTCTGCTTATGGAAGATATATACATAATTTTTCACATATACCATATTTATCTTTTTATACATACTATATACATATATATATATACACACACACATATATTTTTTCTTCCTTGCTGACTGATCTGCTTCCCAGGATACTGACTGAGAATGCCAGGTATCCATTTTTCTGTTTCCCTTAACTTGGTGCAGAGAAATAAGACCTAAGGGAAGTCCCTTGAAGGTTCTCTGGGAAGTGTTTGTTTTCTGAGAGAGAGAGACAGAGACATGCACAGAGAGAGAGAGTTTTCTGGTTTCCTGGCTCCCCCTCACTTTCTGTTTTTACGTACTCCTCTGTGCCTGTGTGAATATGTGAAGTCTCCAGTTTGGGCCCATGAGATGACAAAATAGAGAACGAAAGCCAACACAATGAGGACAGCTGAAGGGAAAGCTGTAAAGTGCACTGAGCCCTCCCCACCAACTACCTCCCTCCAGATCTCTTGTTATGTGAGATCACATATTTATTGCTGGAAGCACGATAAACAGCTCATCTCCTGCTTTCAGCCACAAAGCATCCCAATTGCTACATCACTCCAGATTTTAAGTCCATGGACAAAGGGTCTGATTGGCAAACTTTGGATTTAGTGCCTGCCTGGGAGTGGAAATGGGGCAGTGTGAGGAATGATCCAATGGAAGGAGCCTCTGGGACCGTCCAGGTTTACCAGGGTGAAGCCAAGCACCAGAGTGTGCCTTCCCACTGAGATGCTGTGGGGAAGGGGAGAAGGAAGCAGAACCCCCCAAATAAATGTCCCTAATACATACATTCTCGATTGCTGACATTTCAGAAACAAAACTGAATGCATGACTACCACAAAGCAAACTACCTGGTTCATGAATGTACACTTTTAAACACTTAGAAAGGCACCAATCATTTTGTCTTTTCATCTGAAAACAAGTAAAAAGTGAAATGTATTCAGAAATATTGTATTATATAATATGCAATTTTGCAATTCAAGGATTTTATTTTTCCACAGTGTGTAGAGTTAGCCATGAAACAAATTTACAGATATCAAATGACCCAGTTAAATCGCCCACAGATGTTTTTTCTCTTCATACCTTGTCATTTGACCCTAAGTAAGGATTTCTGCACACCCATCACATCTATAATATAGTGTTTATTTTTTTATTTTATATTTCTAGCTTATAAACACCTTGGTTACAGACAAAGAAGACATCCTATCTTATTAAATTGTGCATGGTGTCTGCAACTAAGCCAAAAGCTAAGTAAAACTTGGGAGGAGCATAGTTCAAACTCACAGAATATGAACAATCTAAGACTAAGTAAATTCAAGTGGAAGGTCCCAGCATTATATCATGCCAAAGTTACATTCAGTAAAGAAGCAATACGATTTTGGTTTGAATTTGAGGCTGACATGGGTTAAAACTTGAACATAGGGCTGAGTATAGAACCTACAGGAGGAACACTCAAGAACTCAACATAAATTCTAGGATCTAAAAAAATACATCTTGTTTTCAATATACATAAATTCCAGGATCAAAACCTATGCCCTGTTAATGCTACAAAGAAAAACTCTCCTTTCAAAAAAAAAAAAAAAAAAGGGAGGAAAATCTCCTTTCTTCCCAAAAGCTCTGCTTTGTCCATTCTAGTTCATTATGTAGGATTTTCCATGGAGAGCAGGCCAAGGAAAATGTACATCAAACACTTGTTAATTGTCTTTTGAAGAAGTGATTTAAGTACACAAACAAGTGCTGGGTCAAACCTAATGGGATAAACCAGAAAGGAAAGAAAAGAAAATATGGGGGAAAAGTTAACCAATAATCCAACTATTAAGGAAGGACAACAAAATTGAAATCCAGAGATCTTTGCCACATTCTTAACACGTTGGCATTACTTCTAGACCACAGAATTCTTAATCCCAGGTCAGAATATTTCATTTAAAACTAATTTATATCCAGAGAGTATAATTTAGGAAAAAATATAAAATTTAGACTGTCTCTCAGATTATAATAAAAATGACACTAGGCAGGCAAACGTCACCCAGTTCTGTCTGACTGAGGGTCTTGTGCACATGACCATGGATCAGTACATTTCAAACTCCACCCACAGCGATGGTGTTTCCTTAGGAAACCCCATCAGAATCTCTATTTCAGAATCTCTGCCTGTAGAAGCTGATTTTATATTCTTATATTTGTCTAATATAAACCACAGAAACTAAGATTACACCAAGCCTTCTCCAGAGGGATGAATACACAAAAGATAAATTAAGAAAAATTTATTGAGAGACTCCAACATTTAAATGTTAAGAAATGCTCTCTTCCATATCGGATGGAGGTTCTGCGGGAGAAGCAAAGGGGCCACGACCAGTTAACCAGAGCAGCTCTACTTGTATTGTACATATTGTTCTTAAATATTTTCTCTGAGGAAAGGATAGTACAGGGTAAAGCCCCCAAACACAGTGTTCAGGAATAATTTGGGCCAGCAAAGATGTTAATGCAACTTTTTACTGTGTTCTAGAATCCTCTGAGAAAGGAAGGTTTTTCTTGGGCTACTCAGAGAATTCCAACTAGCTTGGGCAAGACCAAGTATATCAAGGGCTTTGCAGATATCCTGAAATCAACAGTCTCTCTGTGTGAGCCTGAAACTCCCATCTGCCAAGATAGTCCCTAGGACTAATCCTGGCAGCTGAGGGATTATTCACTTCCCCTGTTCTTCATGACAGTCCCTTCCCACCAGGGCCCAATGTGCACTTGGAGAAGACAAGAGTACAGTACAGAAAAGGCTGTGACAGAAATGAAGTACAGGGTGCTGTGGGGGCAGGAGAGGGAGCCCATGGGGCCAGCCAGCCTGTGTTTATCGTGTGTGTGTGTGTGTTTCGAGGTCTGGGAGGAGAAGGAAGAAAAGGACGGCTACAACTTCTAACTGAGGACACTACGATTTATACAGGTAAGTTTTTGCGAATATCCCATGGCTTTGCTTTTAACATGCCATTTAGGACCAGCTACTTTGGGGTCAGTGACTTTGCATCAAAACAGGCCCCAATGACAGCTTTGTTACCCATACAGTTGCCTCAATAATTTTAATAAATACTATTTTCCCTCGTGGCATCTTTACTAACCCTCTCATTAACCCATGAGAGGTTGCACTAAATCGATTGAACAAACCAGGAAGAAACAATATGAGAAAAGAAAATCAAAAATTTTATGAAGTGAACATATGAATGTCTAGAAATATTAAAAGTGGAAGGATAAGGAGATAATGAAGTACTAAAGAGCCTAATGAGTTTTTGCAATTTGTTATAAAACATTTTTTAACCTGCTTTTCCAGATTTAATTGGCAGCTAAGTCCCCAAATAGTTCTTGGATCTCTCTCACTCTCAATCCTACTGCCACTATATTGGTTTCATGCCATTAACCTCTCTTGTTCCAATCTGGATGATGACAACATCTGCAGGTTGTTCTCCTTGCCTCCACTGTGGACCCTATTCAGGTTATCCTCCAACCCAGCAAGTGGAGTGATCTTTGAAAATCACAAATGTGAGGGCTTCCCTCCACTACCTGAAACCCTTCAATGGCTTCTCCCAACAGCCTTCAGGCTAAGGTTCACAAACTTTACTCTTTTTTTATGGCTCTCCATAACCTGACTCTTCTCTTGTTACTTGATCAGCTTGGTACTTATGCTCCAGACAAAGGAACTATCTGTTAAACCCCAAACATGCCATGGTCTTGTGTGGCTCCATCATTTTGACTAGCCACTCCTCTCGCCAAGGATGACCCGCCCCTGTACTTAGTCTAGATTGGTAGTTCTCAAGGAATATTAGCAGTATCAACAGGGGGACTTGTAAGAAATGCAGAATATCAGGTTTCACCCAGGCCTTCTGAATCAGAATTTGGGGCATGGAACCAGCAATCTATCAATAGTTATTGTATATTTTATACTTCCACCTGGTGTGCTTGTATCTAAGAAGAGAGAAAGTACATAATTGCACAAAGAACTAGCATATCATCAATTACTATATTGTCTGCACTTTGGCATCCATGTGGCTGAATTGAAAACCATTGGGGTCACTTGCTCAAGCTAAAACAGAAGTGGCTTAAGCAGAGTAAATGGATGATAAGAAGGGCCCCTGTGGCTTGAGGAGTCATATGAACATTATAGAAGCAGTGACTCTCGGTGTCTCATGAGTTCTAGAAGGTCAAATCATCCAATCTCATCATTTCACAGAGAATGAACACGAGGCCCGAAAAGGTGAGTGGCTTACCAAGGTCAGACAGATGGTCAGGGGAAAACTAAAATAAATGTGTCGTGGGAGGAAAAGGCTACGTGGCAAAACAGTTGAGTCATCTAATGGCCACTGACACAGGCCACCCAGACAGAACGAGAAGCGTGACATGTGATGCTCAAAACAATTCAGTGATCTTGCAGTTTTGACACCCTGCCACCAGGTAGAAGTGATACCCCAGTTAGGCTAACATGATTCCAAACAGTATCAGACTCAAGTCATGGGTAAGTGTGATGGGGCTAGAGAGTTTGTTCTGTAAACGTGAACACAAGTATTATATATATATATATGTGTGTGTGTATAAACATTACTTGTAAGAAATAAGGGTCTATCAGAGTCAATCCATTGCTACTTCTAAGGTTACAGTAACCATGTAAAAGAGTAGATCTCCTAGAAACATGGGTGGACCAAATGTGTTTTATTTATACACAGATATATATAATTTGTAAATATACATATATAAATAAATACACTGTATATACAGTGTATATATAAATCTCAGTAGTATAGTGAGTATATATAAATAAAAATACTGAGTATATATAAACACTGTCTATAAATATGTACACTGAGATGTAGGTAAATATATGTAAGAACTACATAAATGTTTACATGTATAAATAAAGGCATAATAATATATATAACTATACATTGTATGTAGTTAGGAATGGTATATATGTAATTATATATTATATATGTTATATTTTATATTCCTCCATGTGTATATATACATTATATAGAGAACGAGATAGGAATTATAGATATAATTAGGAACATATATAATTATAACATTAAAATGAAATTTTAACATTATAATACTAATAATAATATTAAACATTAAATTATAATGCTTTAATAGCATTACATAAAATTATAACATGAAATAAATAAGTAAATGCTACTATTTGGGGGCAAATATCAACATCAACAAATCACTGCCCCAATCCCTGAGCCATTTCTGCTGATGTTAAGCACTCTTCTGAGGACTCACACTGGCCTCCTGGGCTTCAGAAAAAGCTGACATCAAAGTGCCTTTAGGTTCCTTCGGACAGATGCCATCATTTCTTCATCTTCATTACAGGTAGTGCATTTGCCCTTCTTAGGAGATCAGAGCTAATTAAGAGGACAGCCCTCAGCTCACCCTCCCTGCACTCTTAATCAGCTAGAATGATCTGTTTGCTTCCCTCCAGATGCTCTGCAGGAAGATTCCCTGCTTCTCTCCAGTGATGGAGGAAGTGAGAGAATTAGGGCCTCGGGAGAGACTTATTTGTGCAACAGAGGAGAAACTTTCCTTCCACTTGATAATTCAAGTAAAGGGAACAGTCCTTCTCTGACACCTGGCACCATGCCTGGCCTTCTAACTTTAAACAAGAGTTGCTTTATTTTTCTATAAACACTAGTAGCAATGCTTAGCAAATAAATTTGGCTCAATATTTCTTGAAAATAAACTTTTCAGAGTCGTTTTCTATTCTCACCTCAACACTCCATGGCCGAAACATCATAGAGCAAGGACAGCACATAGCCTTTCAAAGGGGGCTACTTTGGTCTTCACCTCTCTGCTGGTGGGAATGCTTGGCAATCTCATGGAATAGCAACCAGATCTGTTCCACACTTAAAAAAATGCCTTTGGGAGTTTGGTGATCTTGAAGAACTCTCTTCACCTCTCTTCACCAGCCACATACAATCCCTACACTCCCAACTTTACTACTGATGACTCAGATACCATAGTGAATACACATGTCCATGCATATTAACAGACCCTTACTATCCATGTTTCTATAAAGCCTATTCTTTCACAGGGTTACCACCTGAGAAACAGCAACCTAGGGTGAAACTAATCTATTTTGTTTCCTTAGAAGTGTCAATATATTTACTTTTTGAAATTTCTTTCCTAAACATTTGTGATACATTTTCCTGCTCTTTTCTTCTCCTTTCTGCCTTTTGTTTACTCCTCTCCCACTCCTACTCCCCAACGCAGTCTTGATTTCTCTCTTTATCCTAGAGAAGGTGATTTCATCAGAAACCTATACCTAGCATTTGAACTAAAGAAAGTAGAGTTGATGAGTGCCCACCTGAATCATGTCAGGCCTTTCATTAAACATAGCTCCATCTTGACTCTCCCTCTGTTTTCATACCAGTGAGTCACCAAGAATCAAGAATTCTTCCCTCATCACATTAGACTTCATAGGCCATGGAAAGGAGTCTAAACGTTACTCTAAATACAGTAGGAAACCATAGTTCAGTTTTAGCAAGAAAGTGACATGATTTGGTTTTCACTTTAAAAAGAATGGCCTAGGAGAAGATATTTGCAAATGACATTACAGATAAAGGGCTGGTATCCAAGATCTATAAAGAACTTCTTACTCTAAACCCAAAAAAACAAATAATCCAGTCAAGAAATGGGCAGAAGACATGAACAGACACTTCTCCAAAGAAGACATACAAATGGCTAACAGACACATGAAAAATGTTCAACATCACTAGCCATCAGGGAAAGACAAATCAAAACCACAATGAGATACCACCTTACACCAGTTAGAATGGCCAAAATTAACAAGACAGGAAACAAGTATTGGCGAGGATGTGGAGAAAGGGGAACCCTCTTACACTGTTGGTGAGAATGCAAGCTGGTACAGCCACTCTGGAAAACAGTATGGAGGTTCCTCAAGATGTTAAAAATAGAGCTACCCTATGACCCAGTGATTGGTATTTACCCCAAAGATACGGATATAGTAAAAAGAAGGGGCAGATGCACCCCAATGTTCATAGCAGCAACGTCCACAATAGCCAAACCGTGGAAGGAGCTGAGATGCCCTTCAACAGATGAATGGATAAAGAAGATGTGGTACATATATACAATGGAATATTACTCAGCCATCAGAAAGGATGAATACCCACCATTTACACTGACATGGATGGAACTGGAGGGGATTATGCTAAATGAAATAAGTCAAGCAGAGAAAGACAGTTATCATATGGTTTCACTCATATGTGGAACATAAGGAATAGCACAGAGGACCATAGAGGTAGGGAGGGAAAACTGAATGGGAAGAAATCAGAGAGGGAGAAAAACCATGAGAGACTCTGGACTCCAGGAGACAAACTCAGGATTACAGAAGGGAGGGGGGGATGGGGTAACCTGGTGATGGGTATTAAGAAGGGCACGTGTTGGGATGAGCACGCAACTAATGAATCGTTGAACACTACATCAAAAACTTATGATGTACTATATGCTGGCTACCTGAATATAATAAAAATAAATAAATAATCAATTAAAAAATTTTTAAAAATTGCCACACCAAAAAAAAAATAAAGCAAAATATATTGATCTATTATAAAAAATAATTTTAATTTTTTTTTAATTTTAAATTAAAAATAAAAAATAAAAACAACAGCCTGGCTTCTAGGAGATACAAGAATGGAATCAGAGAAACCAGTTAGAGGCTCTGTACAAAATATCAGGGTCACTTGACCAGGGGGAAGGAAATAGATGAAGTTAGGGTACATTTTGTGTGGTGTCAACAAAGCCATAGCTAATGGTTTGGAAGGAGAAAAGAATGAGGGCTGTGAGGAAATGGGGTGAATCAAGGCAGATACCTACATTTCTACTTGAGCAACCAAAGTGGAAAGGTTGCCCTTTAATGAGATAAGTACAGAGGAATAGGAGAAATTTAGGGGAGGAAAGGCAATCAAGAGTTCTGTATTGGCCACATTATGTTCCAGATGCCTACTAAACAAGCAAATAAAAATAAATGAAGGGAGCCTGGGTGGCTCAGTTGGTTAAGCGACTGCCTTCGGCTCAGGTCATGATCCTGGAGTCCCGGGATCGAGTCCCGCATCGGGCTCCCTGCTCGGCGGGGAGTCTGCTTCTCCCTCTGACCCTCCTCCCTCTCACACTCTCTGTATCTCATTCTCTCTGTCTCAAATAAATAAATAAAATCTTAAAAATAAATAAATAAATAAATAAATAAATAAATAAATAAATGAAAACAGTCACCTCTTTTTAGTGGAAAGGCAAGAACCTATAAGTGTCATGATCCTGAAGCATCCAGCCGAGAGAATGTCTATTATAAGAAGTAAACACTTGATTTTGCCTTGGAGGCAGCACATCTCATTACTCAGAGAACTTTTTTTTTTTTTCCCCAGAAGGATCATGAGATATGCAAATGCACAACAGAAATTTTTCTGGCTGCAAAGGTGTTAGAAGCCAAAAATAATAGAGCAGACTGATGTAAAAGAGCTCCTTTGTGGTGGGCAGTGTAGAATGTCTGTAGATTTTTTTCTTTAGAGCAAAATTCCTTTCCCAAGTATGGACTTAGACTGGCCTAAACACTTATATACTATTTTCTTTAAAAATGTGTGCAAGTCTTTGGTGATACGGTGTGGATAAAGATTGGGTGGGTTACCTCAGAAGACATCAGGAATTAATATCCCCAAATTAGCAGGAAGTAGGCCACAGAATCCACTTCAAAATTAGACATGACGGTAAAAAAGAATGAAACCTGGCTTGATTAAATTTACCTTTATTCTTCCACTCATGTATTTCCAGACAATAACTCAGACACAGAGAAATATACTGATGCTTCACCATTGTGGTCTAGCAAGACTATGCTTTTAACCCAGGGCCAGACCATGTCCCTGAAGAGGTAGAAGATGAAATTTCTTCTGAAGGAAATAAATATTTTCACTTTCCATGTTCCAGTGGAGAGATTCATTCTTGTACTGATACAAGATTTAGGAAGGCATGTCTTAACTAGAAGGAATGAAGATAAGAAGAACAAATCTTCTTGCTCAGAGACTTGGAGGAGCCATGGCTCTGGATTACAAGTGAGCAATAACTGCACATGAGCAGTCCTTTAGACATAGGTAAACTGGCTTCAGGAACTTGGTAATAGGCTAGAATCTGAGGGATCTGTACATGTCAGCTTTGATGATGGCCACATCTCGTAACCATTATGAATTGCTCTCTTGGCTGTTTTGTTCTTCTGTTATTCCTGAACGTACTGTCAATTTTGTAAAATTAAATGCCCATGCATGGAGAAAGGATCACAGGGGAGAGCAGCTGCAGCCCAAAGAGAGCCACTTCCAGGAAATGGGGGCAGAGAAACAAGCAGTGGCCCAGGGCAGCACTGAGATGGTGGCTGGACCGAGGCACACAGCAGCAAGGAGGAATTTATTTAATAGTGACCATCCCCTTAGGACTATCATAAATATATGGGAAGAGAACTTGGCAAAAAACTAGAATTACTTTTGGAGGGTGGGAGGTTGGAGCGATTGTACATCTGGTCTTTAAAAGAGAATGTGTCCTCATTTTGTCTATAAAATGGGACATCCCTGGAACATTTGACTATATCCTTTTCTAGGCTGTAAGTTCTTTCAAAACAAGAATGTACCAGGTAAGAAAGACTTGATAATTATTTCTAAGTGAAAGGCTAAAGATATCTTTGAATTCAACCTTTTTCTAATTTTTATTTTTTAAAGATTTTTATTTATTTATTTGGGGGAGAGTGTGAGAGAGCACAAGTAGGGGGAGTGGCAGAGGGAGCGGTAGAAGGAGAGTGAGAGGCAGACTCCCTGCTGAACCAAGATCCCAATGTGGGGCTCAATCCCAGGACTCTGGGATCATGACCTGAGCTGAAGGCAGACACTTAACTGACTGAGCCACCCAGGCGCCCCTGAATTAAACCTTTGAATTCAAACAGTTCAGTTTGTTTTAAAGCATCACCAAGTCATACTTCTTGAATTGTATACCTAGAATTCCATTGTTATGAATGTCATGAAATAACTGCTTTTAAATGAGCTTGAAGTTATAATAGCAGGAAGACAGGGATTTTCTGTGCATAAATCATTTAGATGAAAGTGATAGCCACATGCTGCTGTTCTTTACCAATAGTACTAGGGACAGCCAGCCAAGGAGACCCAGAGACTAAATCCCTGTAATAGACTTCTTGATATAATGCAATCATGTAAGTGGTGTGTGTGTCACTACCAGGAACAAGAATTAAAGTGGGTTTAGCTAGGGTAGCCTGGGGACTAACTGAAGTTCTTTTCCTAATTGAAAAACAAACAAACAAAAAATATAGGAATAATTATGCTAGATCTCTAATCACTCTTAGAAAGTTTAATAAGAAAATAATTTTAAAACCTTTGCCCTTTGGTTAAAATAAAAAAGAATTAATGTCTTATATCAATAGATTTGTTGTATGGTTCAGTATATAGGCTTTTTGGATAAATTATCCATGTAAATTGAAATGAATATGTATTCTGCATTAATTGGATTATTACTGTATGACTATCAATATGGTCAAGTTGATGAATGGTATTGACCAAGTCTTCTATTTCTTCCCTGATTTTTCATCTATTTGTGCTGTCAATCACTGAGAAAGGAATGAAAAATACAAATATGTTTCTCCCTTCATTTCTGACAATATTTCTTTTGTGTATATTGAAGTTATGTTATTAGATGCATAAACACTTAGAATTGTTATTGTATGGTAATATTCCTTGTCTTGAAGTCTACTTCAATATTTACATAACCAACCAAGCTTTCCTATGCTTAGTGTTTGCAAGGATATACATTTTTCCATCCATTTATTTTCAATTGGTGTGTGTCTTTATATTTAAAATATTTATCTATAGACACCATATGGTTGGGTCCTGAGTTCTTTTTTCTTTAAATCTTCAAACAATCTTTGCCTTTTAGATAAGGTGTTTAGTCCGTTTACATTTAATGTAAATAATGATGTGGTTGTGTTTCAATCTCCCATCTTGCTTTTTTATTTTTTAAATATTTGTTCCCCTGACCTTTGTTGCTTTATCCTTCATTTCTTGCTCATTTCCTGCATTATTTCAGGTTAAATGTTATTTTTAAAAGTGTATTCCTATCTTCTTTACTGTCGTTTTTTGTTTCCACCTTTACTAATATATAATTGACATATAACATTGCATAAGTTTAAGGTGCACAGCATGATGATTTGACACACACATATATATATTGCAAAATGATTGCCATAATAGGGTTAGTTAACATCTCCTATCACCTCAAATAATTACCCTTTTCTTGTGCTGAGAACATTTAACATCTATTCTCTTATCAACTTTCAAGTATATAATAAAGCATTAACTATAACTATAACCACAATGCTGTAAATAAGATCCCCCGAATTTATTCACCTTGTGACTGGAAGTCTGAACACTTTGACTAATATCTCCCCATAAAAATGTATATGTATATGTATGCCACATCTTTTTCATTCATCTGTAGATGGACACTTACATTATTTCCATATCTTGGCTATTGTAAATAATGCAGCAATGAGCATGACAATGCAGATATCTCTTTGAGATCCTGATTTCTTTCCCTTTGGATATATACCCAGAGGTGGGATTGCTCAATCATATCGCAGTTCTATTTTCAATTTTTTGAGAAACTTCCATACTCTTTTCCATAATGATCATCCCAATTTATTTTCCCACCAACAGGGGTAAGGGTTTCTTTTTCTTCACATCTTCACCATCACTTCTTATATCTTATCTTTTTGATAACAGCCGTTCTAAAATGTGTGAGGAAATATCTCATTGTTGTTTTAATTTACAGCCTCTATTATGTTGAGATATGTTTCTTTTATACCCCATTTGTTGACTGTTTTTAATCGCGAAAAGATGTTGTACTTTGTCAAATGCTTTCTCTGCATTTAAGATAATCATATGGTTTTTATCTTTCATTTTATTGATGTAGTGTATCACATATATTTATTTGTGTTTGTTGAGCTATGCATCCCAGGGATAAATGCCACTTCATCATGGTGTATGATCCTTTTAATATGCTGCTGAATTCAGTTTGCTAATATTTTCTTGAAGTTTTTTGCATATGTATTCATCAGTCATATTGGCCTATAGTTTTCTTTTCCTGTAGTATTGTTATTTTGCTTTGGTATCACAGTAATGCTGGCCTAATAAAATGAGTTTGGGAAGGTTTTTTCCTCTTCAATTTTTTTGGAACTGTTTGAGAAGGATTGGCTTTAATTCTTCTTTAAATGTTTGGTAGAATTCATCAGTGAAGCCATCTGGTCCTGGGTTTTTCTTTGTTGAGAGGTTTTTGACTACTGATTCAATCTCCTTACTCATTATTAGTCTGTTTAGATTTTCTATTTCTTTCTGATTCAGTCTTGATAGGTTGTATGTTTCTAGTAATATATTAATTTCTTACAGGTTATCCAAGTTGATATATATTGGCCATAGTGCTCTCTTTTAACAACATTCTTTTTTTTTTTTCTTTTGGATTTGTGGGATATCAGTTGTAATGTCTCCCTTTCATTCCTGATTTTCTTTGGGTCTTTCCTTTTTTTCTTCTTAGTTTAGTTAAAGGTTTGTCAGTTTTATTTATCTTTTCAGAAAATAAGCTCTTAGGTTTTATTTTTTAAAATAAAATATTAAAACTATTAAAAATAAAATATATATTAGTTTTAGACCATTATTTTCTGGTCTCTTTCATTTAGTTCTGCTCTGACCTTTTGTCTTTTGTTCCTTGTCCAAATTTGGGCTTAGTTTGTTCTACTTTTTCTAGTTCCTTGAGGTATAAAGGTAGATTGTTTATTTAAACTTTTTTTTTTTTAACAAGGTTGACCCTTCAAACACAGGTTTCAACTGCACAAGTCCACTTAAATGCACTTTTTTCAATAAATATATTACAATGCTGTAGGGTGCCTGGGTGGCTCAGATGGTTAAGCGTCTGCCTTCGGCTCAGGTCATGATCCCGGGGTCCTGGGATCGAGTCCCGCATCGGGCTCCCTGCTAGGCGGGGAGCCTGCTTCTCCCTCTGCCTCTGTCTCTCTCTCTCTCTCTCTGACTCTCATGAATAAATAAACAAAACATTTTTTAAAAATAAATAAATAAATAAATATATTACAATGCTGTAAATGTATTTTCTCTTCCTTATGATTTTAATAACATTTTCTTTTCTCTAGCTTACTTTATTGTAAGAACACAGTAAATAATACCTATTACATACAAAATATATGTTAATAATGATTGATGTTATTGCTAAGCCTTCTAGTCAACAGTAGGCTATTAGTAGTTAAGTTTTGGGGGAGTCAAAAGTTATTGGTATAAAAAGTGTGGGTGGGTGTCACTGTCCCTAACTCCCGTGTAGTTCAGGATAAACTGCTCAGCCTTTTATCACTATAAACTTCTCTCTTAGAATTGTTTTTGCTGCATCCCTTAAGCTTTGGTTGTTGTGTTTCCATTTTCATTTGTTTTAAAATTTCTTAAGTTTCCGTTTTTATTTATCTTTGACTCGTGGTTGTTGTTGCTTAATTTCCAAATATTTGTAAATTTCTATTTTTCCTCCTCTGATTGATTCCTAGTTTCATACCACTGTAGTCAAAAAAGATAGTTGGAAATAATACAATGTATGTTAAAAAGAAGGAAGAGGAGGAGGAGGAGGAGAAGAAGATAGCAGGAGGGGAAGAATGAAGAGGGGGAAACTGGAGGGGGAGACGAACCATGAGAGATGATGGACTCTGAAAAACAAACTGAGGGTTCTAGAGGGGAGGGGGGTAGGAGGATGGGTTAGCCTGGTGATGGGTATTAAAGAGGGCAGGCTTGCATGGAGCACTGGGTGTTTTACACAAACAATGAATCATGGAACACTACATCAAAAACTAATGATGTAATGTATGGTGATTAACATAACAATAAAAATTTTAAAAGATAGTTGGTACGATTTCAGTCTTCTTAAATTTGTTAAGAATTGTTTTGTAACCTAGCATATGATCTATCCTGTAGAATACTCCAGATGCACCTGAGAAGAATGTGTATTCTGCTGCTGTTGAATGGAATGTTCTATATATGTCATTTAGGTCCATTTGGTCTAATGCATAGTTCAAGTTCAATGTTCCCATAAGATTTTCTGTCTAGATAATCAATTCATTGTTGAAAGTGGGATACTGAAGTCCTCAACTGTTATTGTATCGATCTATTTCTCCCTAAGTTCTGTTAATTGTTTAATATATTTAGACACTCCAATGTTGGATGCATATATATTTATGATTGCTGTATTCTTTTGATGAGTTGAACCCATTTTCACTATATGATGGATGATCTTCTTCTTTCCTTTTGCAGCTTTTGAGTTAAAGTCTATTTTGTCTAATAGGCAACCCTGATCTCTTTTGGCTTTCACTTGCGTATTTTTTCCCATCCCTTCACTTTCAGCCTATGTGTGTCCTTAAAACTGAAGTGAGTCTCTTGTACGCAGTGTATAGTTCAGTCTTTTTTTTTATTCATTCAGCCACTCTATGCCTTTTGATTGAAGATGAAATTTTACATTTACAGTAATTGCTGATAAGTAAGGATTTACTAATGTTATCTTATTAATTGTTTTCAGGCTGTTTTGCAATTCTCTTATTCTTCCTCTCTTGCTGTCTTCCTGAGTTAACTGCTGATTTTTCTGTAGTATTATGCTTTGATTCCCTTCTTTTTATCTTTTGTGTGTCTACTGTATTTGTTTTTTGATTACTGTGAGGCTTACATATAACACCTTACATAGCACTCTGCTTTTTAAGTTTTTTAAATTTATTTAAGTAATCTCTACACCCAACGTGGGGCTCAAACTCATGATCCTGACATCAAGAGTCACGTGCTCTTCCAACTAAGCCAGCAAGGTGCCCTGATAGGAGTCTATTTTTATACCAGTAACTTTGATCTCATACAAAAACTCCACTTTCTACCCTTTTTTATGTGTCTGTCACAGTTCACCTCTTTTTATATTATATATTCATTAACAAATTATTGTAGCTATAATTATTTTTAATACTTTTGTCCTTCAACTTTTATATGAGTCAAGTGGTTTATACACCAACAAACTACAGTACAGAAAGACTATATACTTTCCTTTACCAATGTGTTGTATATTTTCATGTTTTCAAGTTAGTAATTAGCATCTTTTCATTTCAGTTTGAAGAACTTCTTTCAGCATTTGTTATAAGGCAAGTCTACTGGTAATGAACTCCCTCAGCTCTTGTCTGTCTGTGAAAGTTTTTATTTCTTTCATTTCTGAAGGACAACTTTGTTGGATAAAGTGGTCCTGGTGGGCAGTTTTCTCTTTCAGCACTTTGAATATATCATCCCACTCTCTCCTGAGCTGTAAGACTTCTGCTGAGAAACACACTGATAAACTTATGGAGGTTCCCTTGTATGTGACAATCTTCTTTTGCTGCTGCTAAGATTCTCTCTCTTACATCTTTGACAATTTTATTATTATAATGTATATTTGGAGAAGATCTCTTTGAGTTTGTTTGGGGACCTATGAGCTTCATTAACTTGGATGTCCAAATTTCTCCCCGGATTTGGGAAGTTTTCAGTCATTATTTCTTTAAATAAGCTTTCTGCCACCTTCAACCTCTCTTCTTCTTCTTGAACCCAATAATTCACAGATTGTTTCTCTTGACTTTATCTCATAGTTAACATAGGCTTCCTTCACTCTTTTTTCGTTTTTTGTTTATCTGTGTTTTCTACTGAACAATTCCAAAGGTCCTGTTGTCTACTTCACAGATGCTTTCTTCCGCTGGGCTCATTCAGCTACTGATGCTCCCTATGGCATTTTTCATTTTATTCATTGTATTCTTCAGCTCCAGAATTTGTTTGATTCTTTTTATCACTTCTAGCTTTTTGTTAAACTTATTTTGTTCATGCATTATTTTCCTGTTCTCATTGAATTATCTTTCTGTTTCTGTGTTTTCTTGTAGTTCATTGTCTTCCTTGAAGTAACTATTCTGAATTCTGTAATTGGGTAAATCATAGATCTCCATTATTCAGGATCTGTTACTGGAAAACTACTGTGTTCATAGGTGCCTTGGAGTCTTGCATTGTTGTTTTCACATTTGAGAGTAGCAGTCAACTTCACCAATTTTTACTGACTTATTTCAGTAGAGAAGTATCTTCTATTAGCCCTGTTAGGTATTCTGAGGCTTTCTCAGACCTATGGATTCACCTCCTCCATGTTTCTTGCTCCATCTTGTGGCAGAATCAAAAGCTTTTATATATTTTTTTCCATCCTGCCAAATCTCCCTTTTGTGTTCCCAAAGGTGATGTAAACGCTCAAGTTTATAGTGTCTTCCAAGCTGGCTTTCTGCATGTGCTCACTAGCCATCTGCAAAATCTTGGTCTTGCTGCCATTGGGAGTGTATACATGAGCCAGTTACAGAATAGGGAATTTGTGGGTGAGATACATGGAGTACTAGGGGTGCCTGTGGGCCAAATGGATTGATCTGCAGGCAAAGCATTCCCAGTGACTCATGGGCAGGCCTCCCAATGCCATCCATGACATGGTTATCAAGGTCCATGTCCCTCTGTTACATTTGGTTCCAAGCCCTGGCTGCCACTCACCACCTCCCAGTCATGAAGCTTACTTATCAGTCCTCTGGATGGGACAAGAGTAAAATGGACCTTTCTCCCAGCATCCATCACAGCTGGGAAGCCAAATGCCCACTCACATAGTGTCACTTTCCCCCACAGGAGAAATCATGGGCCAAGATGGTCTTTCTTGGCACTGAGCTGAGGGAGAAGTGACAGGAGTAAAAGTCAAACTGTTCTTACCCTCTCCAGTGCATCCAGTGGTAGGCTGAAACTTCTCCACTGGACTCCTGGACTTCCACCAACACTGTCTCATCCATGGGTGACCATCTAAATCAGTGTTGATTCATCTGGCCAAGAGGGACTGGAGCAAGTTCATAGGCCACTTCAGGGTCCACAACCAGGACTACGTCCTGTATGCCTGTTACCCAATGTACTAGTGGGAAAGACTCCTCCTGGGTCTCATGGCATATGGTGCTGGTGACAGAACTAAAGCCAAAAAGGGCATAACAACATCTTCATAGCTGTTCCCAGGTCTATAGCTAGGACCATGGTTAGTGAGTCAGCTGCCTGGTTGAGGTCTGTCTTCTCAAAATGGCTCTTCTCATCCATGGACTACACCTGAGTTTCATAACTTCTCTATATCCCATAGCTTCCTCAAAGACAACTGTATTCATGGATTTATGCCCATTTGTTGGGGGGGGGTGCCAAGGCACAAGTGAGGGACATCTTATTTGGCCATTTTGCTGATCCCACCTCTACCGTATTTAAGCTACATGTCTTTGCATTTTTTAGTTGCTCTAAGAATAAAAGTATTCCTCCTTAAGTTGTCATAATCTACCTTGAATTAATATCATGCTAAGTCATTAGTACTCTAAGAATCTTTAAAGCACTGTAATTTTATTTACATAGCTTTTTATCATATATTTTAATGTTATAATTGTCATGTTTTAATTTTATGTATGATATAAATCTCAAAATAATGTGCTATTATTTTTGCTTTAAATAGTCTATTGGCTTTTAAAGAACTTAATAAAAGAAATAGAAATAATTCCTTATGTTTATTGACATAACTGCTTAAGTTCTCTTTATATCTTCTTTTACATATAAATTTCCTTCCCTGCCATTTTCCCTCAGCCTAAAGAACTGTAGTGTTTCTTTAAATGAAGGTCTGCTAATGGCAAATAGTCTTATTTTTTCTTTATCTCAAAAATACGTTCTTTTTTGAAAGATACATTCACTGAATATAGAACTCTAGTTTGACAGGATTTTTTCCTTTTAGCATTAAGTGATATTGTTCCATTGAGTTTTGTCCTCCATGGTTTCTGGGGAGTCATAATCTGTCATTCTTATCAACCCCATCTATTTTCAGTGGCTGCTTTAAAGATTTCTGTTTTTCTTCACTTTTGTTTTCCAGAAGTTTTATAATGATATTCATAAGTGTGGTATTCTTTGTTATTAATCTGGCTTGGGATTTGCTCAGATTCTGGATCTGTGGCTTATGGGCTTTGACCATACACACACTTGCTTTCACAACAATGGAGATAATTCTGGGCTGTCAGCATCAGGTGAATACAGGTTAGACATGCTGATTGGCCTAGATCACAGAGTAATTTGTTCATCTAGAAGAAACAAAGTTTCTGATGGCCAAAATATCTGTAATAGGCCACATATTATCACACAGGAAGTGCAGAAAAAGATAAAATTATAAAGAAAAATAATAGAACAAAGAATACTTCTGAAGCTCTGAGGGAAAGGAATTGTGGAGGCTAAAAATTAACCTACACTTCAGGACTGCAGTGTTTGAAGAAAAAAATTAGAAAAATTTGTTGTATATGCTTATTGTGGGAGGAGTTATTGGATGTGGGTAGGGTGACATGTGTGCATTTGCTGTGTAGAGTGGTAGTGTTAATA
>NC_058408.1:60226671-60322644 GCF_002201575.2 Neomonachus schauinslandi
GACATGTGTGCATTTGCTGTGTAGAGTGGTAGTGTTAATATTTCTTTCTACCACAATTACATTTATATATTACAGCTGTAGTTTAGCATAGGACATGCAAAAATATTCATAATGCCCTCCATAAATTTCATATATATTTATATATATATATGAAACATTTAATACACTAATAATCTATACATAGGCCACTTTAATGTATAAAGCTTTTTAATATTTTATTATTTCATGTGACACTCATAATAATCTTATTAAATAAATAGAATGTGTCCTGTTCTTATAGCACTTAATAAGTGAAAACCTCAAGGCCCAAGAATGTGTGATTTACCCATGGTTGCCCCAATATAATAAGGCAATGCTGAAGTGTGAATCTAATCAGGTCTCATACATCATCTCCTATCTGAAACAATTAAAGAGTTCTAGCATCTAATCCATACTTACCCACCTCAAATCACCAGCAATTAAGAACTACTAGTTCCCTGTGAGTTCTGCATAAGTAAATTTTATTCTACTGTTGCCTGTTTATAATTTTGAGAATATTTTCATTCTTATTCTTATCTATACTTATTAAAGGGGTTGAAAAGGCAAGTATTATTTGCATTTTAAAGGTAAAAAATAGAAATAGAAAATTCTAAATGACTTATTTAAAAGCACACAGTGAGTATTAGAAAAGTAAGAGTTCAGATCTAGGACATCTGACCTCATCTCAGGATTGTTTACTCTGGAGAGTTTATAGCCTCAGAGAAATCTATTCTGATTTCTTTTATGTTAGATACCAAATACACAGAGATTTCATAATAACTAAATGACAGTCACACAAGAACCTATGTTGACATAATGTGAAGACTGTGTCCCCCCAACAATGCCACACAGTCATAGCCCAGGCACTGACAGGCTAGGAATTATTGACCATATGTGGGTCTATTTCTAGACTCCTATTCTGTTCCATTGACCTGATCATCTGTCTACACCAGCACACTATTTTGCTTACTTTGTAAGTCCTGAAATCAGTAGTGTAAATTCTTCAACTTTGACCCCCTTTTCTCAGTAGTTTTAGCAATTCTAGGCCTTTTGAATTTTCATATAAAGTTTAGAATCAATATGTCATTGTCTATCTAAAAAAGCTTCCTGGGATTTTGATTGAGATTACATTAAATCTATAGATCTTTTGGGAGGAAATTAACTACTAATCATCTCGTGTCTTCTGTTTTCTTATTGACACACAGTGTTACATTAGTTTCAAGTGAACAACATCGTGATTCAACATTTCTTTTTTTTTTTTTTAAAGATTTTATTTATTTATTCATGAGAGACAGAGAGAGAGAGAGGCAGAGGGAGAAGCAGGCTCCCAAGCAGCAGGGAGCCCGATGCGGGACTTGATCCCAGGACCCTGGGACCATGACCTGAGCCGAAGGCAGATGCTTAACCATCTGAGCCACCCAGGCACCCTCAACATTTCTATATATTTATTACTCAGAGCTTACCACAGTAAGTATAGTTACCATCTGTCACTACACAAAGGTATTATGATATTATTGACTATATTCCCCATGCTATACTTTTCATCTCTGTGACTTATTTATTTTATAACTGGAAGTCTGTACCTTTTAGTCCCCTTTATCTACTTTGCCCATTCCCACACCCACTTCCCCACTGGCAACCACTAGTTTGTTCTCTGTGCTTTAAGAGGCTGTTTGTTTTTCGTTTGATTTGTTTTTCCTTTTTTTTTTTTTTTTTTTTGGATTCCACATATAAGTGAAATCATATGGTATTTGTCTTTCATATCATATTTGCATTTGTCACTTAGCATAAGATGTTGTCACTAATGAAAAGACCTCATCCTTTTTTATGGCTGAGTAATATCCCATCGTATAATAATATTGTATCTTCTGAGCATATCCCTACCTTATGACCCATATATTCTTCCTAGGAATATATTTTAGAAGCTCTTGGACAAACACACCAGGACACACAGGAAAGGATGCTCCTAGTTCCACTGCTTGTAAGAGAAAGATACTAGAAGTTTTTCTTCATCAGCAAAGAGGATAAATAAATGGTGATGCATTGGTACATAAATAAATTTATGGGATATTATATGGCAGTTAACAGTGAATTGATTCTTAAACATAATGGTTAATTAAAAAAAATTTCATACAGTATGATTCTATTAATATTACACTAAGATAGCTGGTTTGAGAATGCAAATATATGTGGTAAATTATATAGAAGTGCTAGAGAATGATAATATAAAATTTAGGATAGGGTAACTTATTAGTATAAGGGGGAAAGTGATGAAATTGGGAAGGTTTCAAAGTTTTTTTCTTAATTTTAATGGTGAGTTCATAGGTGTTTATTAAAGTGTTATTCTATACAGTATACATACATTTTAAATGATCCTTTTCTATTTCATACTTAATTTAAAAATCATTTTTAAAGGAAAGAGCAAATACTTTTAGTGGATGGGGAAATAAAAGTAAATTAAATCTGACACTGGTGAAAGAGGACAAAACCACTGTTTCAGTCCATTCAGGCTGCTGCAACAGAATACCATAAACTGTGTGGCTTATAAACAATAGAAATCTTCTCACAGTTCTGAAGGCTAGAAAGTCCAAGATTAAGGCACCAACATTTCAGTGTCTGGTGAGGTCGGCTTCCTGGTTCACAGACAACACTCTTCACACTGCATCCTCACATGGAAGAAGGGGCAAGAAATCTCTCTGGGATCTCTTCTTTACAGGCACTGATTCCATTTACGAGAGCTCCAACCTCATAAACTAATCGTCCCCCAAAGGCTCCACCTCCCAACACCATTCAACATACAAGTCTGGGGGGAAAACAAACATTCAGTCCACAGAAAGCATTTACAGTTCTTTTCCTTTTAAAATTGTATAGCTGATTCTTTATTTACAACTTTCTACATCTGACCTATAAACTGCCCAGCAATGTCCTAAATAATAGCTGGTGTCACCAATGTAAACATTTCAATATTGTGGTTTTCTTGACACCTTCCTCCTACAAAGTAACTAAAGCACTTTAAAATGTGAGAGAAAATGTTGTTTGGAGAAATGCACCACAAGGCACATCCACACATAACACACTATAAATAAGAGATAAATGGCAGACTCTGGTGTCAGTCTCCAAGTTTCCTTTCGCTCAGAGACAGGTGAGAACTGAAAGCCAGGATGGCTTGAAGAGTGGTCTGGGTCTGGCTTGGATCTCCATGTTGTGGGGCTTTGATCTGTATAGTCTGATGTGAAGCTGACATGTACACTTCTTGCTTCTTGAGGTCTCCCTGGTGGCTATAGATCTCTATAACGTGAGGACCCTTTGGGGCATTCTGATGATAGGAGGGAGGGTTTAAACCCCATTTGACAAGAAGAATCACCCTCTGCTTGAAGTGGAAATGAAAAATGGATCCTTAAGTGTGCAAGAGGCAAAGATGAAAATATACCATTCCTTGTGACACTCCAGCAAATAGCACCTGGCACTAGAATTACTGTTTGATGATTTCATTCCCACCACTGTGCCAGTTGTATATATGGGCCAAAACACATGTTTCTGTCCCCCTGTGATTCTGATTTATGGGGCATTAGGTTGAGAATAATGTGGGGCATGTGGATGTTGGTAAGGCCCCCCCCACCATGGTCTCTGATTCTGTGGCCCTCTCTCTTCTCTGGTATAAAACTAATGATTTAGAGGCTACAAGTAGAAAAGATACCTCTTTTTTCTGTCGAAGAGACAGAAAAGGAGCAGTCAGAGATAGACCTAAAAAACCACAATTCCAGGAACAAGGATGACAAGGTCCCACGTGGTTAAGAAATGAGAAGAATACTACACAGAGGCCCTTGGTTTTGATGGTTGATGGGTGCTGGTAAGAAATGAGTGCTAGAGCTGTGCTATAAAGGATAAGAAGGACATGGGAGAAGCTCAAGGATATAATAAGATCATTTTATAACAATGTAATCCAAAGAGAGGGAGAAACATTCTTGAGATGTATCTTAGCCCATTCAGGCTGCTATGACAGAATACCATAGACAGGGAGGCCTCAACAACAGAAATTTATTTCTAACATTCCTGAAGCCTGGGAAGTCCAAAATCAGGGAGCCAGCATAGTCAGGTTCTGATGAAGGCCGTTTTCCTGGTTTGCAGACAGCCTTCTTACTGTGTCCTCACATGGTGGAGAGAGACAGAGTGCTCTAGACCATTCATCCCCTCATAAGGGCACCAATTCCATCACGAGACCTCCATCCTCTTGCCCTCATCCAAACCCAATTACTTCCCAAAGGTTCTACCTCCAAATACCAAATACCATTGCACTGGGGATTAGGACTTCAACAGATGAATTTGGAACACAAAATTTC
This sequence comes from Neomonachus schauinslandi, assembly GCF_002201575.2. Taxonomy (NCBI): domain Eukaryota; kingdom Metazoa; phylum Chordata; class Mammalia; order Carnivora; family Phocidae; genus Neomonachus; species Neomonachus schauinslandi. The sequence goes on from NC_058408.1 coordinate 60,231,030, forward strand.
AGCCCATAGGAAGCTGGGGTTTGAGAATCTTATTGTATAATTCTTATGAATTAGTTACAAGATGCCAACAATTTTCAGGATAATACTGACTGATCTCAGAATATTCTCAGAATAATAACTGAATAAATTGCAAACCAATACTGATATACTAAAACTTATACAGTCTGGCATTTTACCACCGGGAAAGTGCTAGAAACCATTTCTGATATTCTCCAAGAAATACTCAATGTATTCCTGAGATTGATCCTAAAACTCATCAACTGTGTGCTGAAACACCCACAACATAGCATCATAGAATTTCAGAGCAGGTAGATCATCCTCTCTAATTATCTCATCTTCATTCCTTCGGTGAAGAAAGTCTGCTTCAAGGAGGACAGAAGATGAACTACCTTGCTGAAGTTCTCACTCTTCTTCTAAATAAGTAAACAATATCCTTCCTCTGATCTTGATATAATTATTTGTCAGCAACTCCTGTTTTTCAACTCATCTAGGTAATACGTGTGAAACACAACAAGCAGAGTAGCACTGGTTCTGAATCAGCTGTGCCCAATTTTATGAGGTAAAAATAAATGTATTTTGAGTTGCTCTTGGGAATGACAATACACTTCTATTGTTTCATTCCTGAAACTGGGTTTTGTAGAGACTGGCATTAATCACCACCTGAAAACCTTCCACCATATCTAAGACTGTACATAGTGTTGTTTAAACTGAACCAAAGAGAATTCCAGGAATTAACTGTCCATGGCAGAAAACACCAAACAAAAGGCATTCAGACAGAAAAATGAGCAGGCACTGAACTTGAAGGAACTAAGATGATAATTATCTCTACATTTAAACTGGGTGAGGGAGCGGAAGAAAAAATGCCAACAGCATTTAGAGGAGCCACTGTCCACAAACGTAAGCAGGTAGAGCTCCATTCCTGAGGGATTTGTGATGTGCTTCCTTCTTTAGATAGATGTGGAGAGGAATGGGCTCTGAATTTGGGTGTGACTGAAGGAAGGCGTTCCTTACCTTTCTGCACTTCACTAAGACTCTCAAGTGCATGTTCATGATGTAAACATGCACAGCAGAACAGGACAAGGATAATTCCCTTAGTGAAAGAAACCAGAAATTCTTTTTTTTTTTTTTTAAGATTTTCTTTATCTATTTGACAGAGAGAGAGACAGCGAGAGAGGGAACACAAGTAGGGTGAGTGGAAGAGGGAGAAGCAGGCTCCTCACTGAGCAGGGAGCTGACACAGGACTTGATCCCAGGACCCTGGAATCATGACCTGAGCCAAAGGCAGCCGCTTAACTGACTGAGCCACCCAGGCACCCCAGACCAGAAATTCTGACTGGGACTCCAAAATATTTTTATGACAATAATCTGTATTTCTTGAAATTCTGAGATGCTAGAGGTAGAGAAAAAACAGACTCAGAAGTTCCTGAACAACTACAGAAACTAAAAAGAGGAGAGGATAGGAACAATAATACAAGTAGATATGGGTCAGGTAAAGTTTAGAGATCTCTGACAACCTTTACCTATTAGGAACTCCTGTTCTGGAATTCTACAGCCTCCCCTCCCCCAAACAAAAAAATTCATTGCAGTAAGCCTAGACCATCAAACCATGTGGTTTCTGGAAGATGATTTAGTCAATTAGGATGTCAAGATTTTAAAATTTATACATTTCTAGAGTGGCTGTGGGTGTTTGTAAAAAATTTACATTAATTGTTCAAAGAGATAGAAATTACTAAAAATGCTTATGTCTGAACAAAATGTTTGTCCAATACCTGGTGTGGTTTCAAAAAGCCTTCCCTGCATAGAGAACTATCAAACAACTGGTACCTACTGAAACACATAATAGCCAATCATTAAGGACAAGGATCCATTATAACTTTGAGGTATTCTTGATGATCCCTTACTTACAATTAGCATTATTCTCTCAAAGAACTGTCTTAGTTTGGGTTGCTATAACAAAAATACCATAGAATGGGTGGCCTAACCAGCAGAAATTTATTTCTCACATTTATGGAGACTGAAAGTCCAAGATCAAGGTATCTTAATATTTGGTATCTAGTGAGAGTATGCTTCCTGGTCTGCAGATGGGCATCTTCTTGTTGTAAATTTACATGACAGAGAGCAAGAGCAAGCTCTCTGGTCTTTGCTTCTAAAGAGCACTAATCCTAACCATGGAGGCCACACACTCGTGAGCTAATGAGCATGCCCCAAAAGCCCCATCTCCAAACACGGTTAGGATTTCAACACACGAATTTTGGGCAGACACAAACATTCACCCTATAGCAAGCACATTTTCAAACTTCTTCAATAGACCAAAATCCCAACTGCTTTTAAAGTGTTATTAGAATAATATATATGCACATTACTATTCTAAGACTACTGTCTCTTGATTAAAATTTTGGAGCACTTTCCAAAAACATTAAACAACCAATCAAGATTGTGCCAGAATGCATCAAACTATGAAGTAAAAATCTGCAATTTTTGAGGCTTCCCTGTACAGTTAGACAATATGGGGAAGGTACAAGTTCTTATCCTCAAAATGCTTCTAATCTAATTGAAGAGAAAACAACACACTTCCCTGTGAGGAATTTAATTCTGTCCAAGTGGAAGTAAAACATCATTTTTTTTAAGATTTTATTTTTAAGTAATCTCCACACCCAATGTGGGGCTCAAACTCACAAGCCTGAGATCAAAAGTCGCACACTCTTTTTTAATTCAATAGGTCAATTAGGAGACTCCTCCAACCCTCCCCCTCCTTTTTCTTCCTACCCCTTTTTCTCTTACCAACTTGCAGGCACACAAAGGAGAGAAAAGAAAAGCTATGTTCTTGGCTCACAGATAAGGAAGCAGAGGCACAGATAATTAAAATGCCTTGCCAAATTTCATGCAGAAAGTATTTACTAGAATTAGAATTACCATTTACTATACTAGATTAATCATTAAATAAGGAGGAAGAACCCATCACCTTTACTGTTACTGAAAATTAACAATCCATAACATTATGTAGGTAGAAGAACTTAGAAAAATAGTATATTTAAAAAAAAATTTAAGATTTATTTTTATTTTAGAAAGAGAGTGAGAGAGAATGGGAGGGACAGAAGGAGAGGGAGAGAACCTTAGGCAGACTCTCTATTGAGTGTGGAGCCCGACTCGGGGCTCAATCTCACAAACCTGAGGGGAAATCAAGAGTCGGATGCTTACTGACTGAGCCACCCAGGCCCCCCTTACATAGTATATTTAAAGACATAGAGCCCAACCTCCTAAAAATTTAGATCTCCTGAAAAGCTCAGATACAATTTTTTAAAAAGTCTATTAACTATCTAATGAGACTATCTCTGATAATTCTGATATACATGGTTGGCAAGAGGGTTATTTTTTTTTTCCATTTTATTCCATTCATTCTGATTTATGGAAGCTGGAAAGACTTCTTTTTCTTACAGAAGTGGAATTAACTGGAACACTTCTGTAATCTCAATGAGTCCCATTTCCCTTGTGAAAATGAGGGTAAAGCTTCAGACAAAAAGTAGATAAAACAGACTGACAGAGAACTGGGTGGGAGAGAAATGAGAAATCTACTCTAGACTAAGGTTCTTATATGTTTCAGACATAAGAAGCAATAGAAGGATTTTAGTGGCAGGATTTAGTTTCACAGAACCTCTTAACTTATAATGTTTAAAGCTTATGGTGACTTTTTCCAAGGCAATTAATGTACTTAAATTTAGTGAGAGCTACAGCAGGCTTTCAGTATTCGTGCATGCATGCCATGTCTTCTAAGGAACAGAATTAAGTAGACAAAATGAGGAAATCATAAATTGCAACATTCTTTCCCAGGTAGCCAGTTTCTTCTTAATCTATGTCTACATGAGCAAAGACCAGGTCACACAAGTCAGACCACTTACAGTTCTAACAAGGAACAGACAACCCTCGGGAGGTTCTAACTGAACTGACTTTGGCTAAAAACTCTGTGAACATCACTGAAGCCTGAATTTTAACAAGCAAAAACTCAGGGGGTGGGGAGGACTACTCAAATGATCTACAGGAGGCAAGACACAAGGAAAGTCTCCTACACCAGTGGAACTATGCCTAGCAAAATGGTAATTCACATTTCCCTAGTGCTATCCAATAGGACCTCAAAGAAAAAAACAATTAGTCTAAATTTACACCATCATTTTTTTTTATTTCCACATCTAAATAGAAATGATGATTCTTCAAGACTGTAGGCAATGCCAGTCACAAAGGGGGACCCATGTTACACAGCAGGAAAATTATAGAGAGATAGAGCTATGAGACCCAATTCCTTTTTTTTTGTTCCTGGTCCACATAACCAAGGCCACCTACCCCTTCTTTATTCACTCCCCCTCCTCTCAATTTCTAGCATCAGTTTTAAGAACTACTGCTATTTTTCTCATGTTCCAAAAAGTTGAAAGCACTTTAAAAATGCTGCCTAATTTCGTCTGACAAATATTTATTGAGCAGCAAATCTATGGCAGACACTGTATTGGACGAGCATGAATTATGCATAGCCCTATTCTCAAGGAGCTCAGCAGTTAATGGGCGTGTAAAAAGTGATGTATAAAGGTATGATAAATAGAAGGACTAAAAAGAAACCACAAAGATTAGAAACAAATTATATGCCACTAACATACTAAATCTAATAGCAATAAGAATCATTTCTGATACCAAAGAATGAAAGTATCTAAGACAAAGCAAGCAGGACACTAGGTCCTTGTGCCAACCCCATCTGTCTGCACCCCTGCACCTCATGACCTAGCACCCCAGCCTCTACTGATACCACTCAGCTGGCACAGTTTAAAATTGTACAATATTAGCACTGGAAAGGACCTTAGAGATCCTCTAGTTTTATTCCCGCATTTTAGGACTTAGGCTAAGAGACTAAAATTTTGGTTCCTAATCCCATAATGTGTTGAACACCAGGAGACCAGAATGAATGCAAGTCATCTGACTCCCAGCCCTGTGCTCTTTCAGCTACACCAGACTGTCTCCCATTCATATGCGATTTGCCCTGCACTCGGGGAACTCCCACTGCTTGGCCTTGAAAAGCCCCACTTTCACCAAGAGCTCTTCCAACCACCGTGGCTTTCCTGGTCTCACTCTTCCTTGAGCTCCTACAATACCCACAAGCTAAGCCAGACAGCTAGCCTACTGAACATTCTATCGTTTCCTAGAGGAAACTCCCAAGTACCTGGGGAGTGACTACAGAGTATGAACTGCTTACTTGGCACTGCCGCTCTGCTTCTGGCTTCTGTTGGGCACAAACAAGGCAGCTCTAAATACTTCCTCAATGGTTGAGTCACATTTAATGGAACCTAAACTATTTCTGTCCACTTTAGGTCGGGTAGCTCAACGACCTGCTATTACCTGAAAAGGCCACACCGTTCTTCAAATTAGCACTCCTGCTTTATCACTGGGCAGCCAATCCAAGCATTTGTGCATCAAAATTCAAAAGATATTCAACTCAGGCTTAGAAAAAGCAGGAGTAAAGTGCATGTTATAGTTTATTTGAGGGGGGAGATTTGTGGGGTTTGCTCCATATGTGTCTAGACCTTGCACAAAGCACTTAACCTCTCTGAATCTTGGGCTCCTCATCTCTAACATGGAGATAAAAATGCCTACCTTGTGAGTAGATAATATTGTTGTGAAGATTAAAGACAATTGTGAAGATCAACCACAAACCATTCTGATGCCCGTTTCCTACATCCCATTGCTTCTTGTCCCCTAAAACCAGATCTATCCCACGTTTCATTCTGCTAATTCCTTGTATACACGTCTAGCAAATATCTAAGGGGTTGACTAAAATCAGCTTGAGATGGGATTCCTCCCTAAGATTTATATGTTTCAACAGAAGACTTCTAAAGTAAGAAAGCAAGAAATCAAAACCGCTATTTTCCCTAATTCTTTATGGTGTGTTGTGTGTAGATAAATGAGGGTAATTTTATGATTGAAATGAAAATAATAAATATGAACTGCATATACACTATGTGGATGAGCCAGAAAAAAAAAAATAGCTTTTATTTTCAAAGCACAGGTGGAAAAAGGATTTTTCAAGTGAAATGAAATTATGTATCAACATTAGGGCACGCTTTATATATCCTCAAAGTCTGAATTTCAGATCCCCATACAACAAGGTTGGAGCCCTCCTCCCTAGCCCATTCCTCATTCCCCTTGCAGTGTCTTGGTAATTCACACTGCGCAGGGCAAGGAAAGGGGAAGGAGACATCTCTGAGTGGGTCTAGGTACTACAAACAGACTACAGGAGAAATGTGTGTGCCTATGAGTAATGTCCCATTGTTAGAATTCTTCAACTATTTAGGGTTACTTTTTAGCTGGTAGGGACGTAGGCATTCTACGGCTCCTGGATAAAATTGCCAGTGTCTCCCTGTCAGTGAAGTAAATGAATATTTTATCTTAATAACATCATACAGAAGGCAGTAATACCTTTCAACAAAGAGCTGCCAGAAGTTGATGGACACTATCAATAATCTCACGAGAGAGGTTGTTTACCTGTCCTTAATGAACAGCCCTGTGGGAATAGAGATTCCTATGTGAGCTTTTTGAAGCAAAATAGCACTAAGCAAAACAGAAACTGAGCTTAACCTCTGAATCAATAGTTCAAAATTTTGACCATTTTTTACATTATTACTATCGTTGTTTTAAGAGATTTATAGGTTAGTTATTCCCAAATGATACTTCCCCGACTTTATAGTTCTTAATTTCTACACAGAGATGCTGTACTTCTTCAAGAGAGTCATGACTATAGGCAACCTCTGCTATTCACATTTCATAAAGAAATCCAATATATCACAATATTTATCTCATTTATTTAAAATACCAACATCTTAGGGTGCCTGGTGGCGCAGTTGAGTGCCCGACTCAGTTTCAGCTCAGGTCATGATCTCAGGGTCGTGGCATCAAGCCCCATGTTGGGCTCTGCACTCAGAGCAGAATCTGCTTGAGATTCTCCCTCTTCCTCTCCCTCTGCCCCTCCTGCTCGTGCTTGCATGCATGCTTGCTCTCTCTCTCTCTAAAATAAAATAAATAAATCTTTAAAATAAAATACCAACATCTCATAATAGCACACTTCTTGCAGGTCCTCCAATCTGCTTCTAGCCAACAGCCCTGAATCTGGGAAACATGTAATGAAACACAGGAAACATATAGGATGTTTGTGCTGGAATGCAAGGCTCCAGAGAAAATGCATGTAGCAGAGTGGGTAACACCAACAGGGCTAGTCCCTGGCACTCCTCTTTCTTATTCCGTACAAGCACAAAACAGAGCATCACTGTCCATCTGTCAGTGTCTTTCAAATACCCAACAGACAGAAGAGCCTGCATTGATGTGAACTTGGGAGGTTGTACACTCCCTAGCCCAGGAGGCAGCTTCTGGAAGCAGGCTGAATGGTGTGAAAACTACTCAGTCCACTCCTTATTGAGCAGGCATTCACAAGATACCTGGTACGTGCCCAGGTAATGAGGATGCAGCAGAGAACAAGAGAGTCCAGGATGCCTGCCCCACAGAGTTTACACTTCCCAAATTGTTGCAAATCCTGACGCGGCAAACTCTGGGGCCCAGGAAAGGGGACATTTGATCTAATATCCACAGAAAATGCTGCCACAACAAGTCAGAGGCCACAGAACTTCATGTCAGGGACTCAAATAATCCCTGCTGCATCCAGGGTTTTAAATAGGGGGTCAGGAAATCACTGTCCTTTCAAAACTATAATAAATAATGGATAATCTTAAAGTTGCTTATTAGCAGCCACTGTACAACACCCTGAATTTGGAGAGATCTTAAGAGTTTATCTAATATATGGCATCATTTACTTAGCTATTAATATTTTAACTTGCATTTGAGTATTTTTTAATTTCCATAAGCTTTATTATAGACAGTTTCTCACAAGAACATGTCTTTTTGAAAAAATATATGACATTGATTCCATTTATTGATGGAAAACTCTTAAAACTTCAGAGTCACTTTTTAAGAATCCTCTTGCTGATCATAACTATGTGACTATGCTCAGGGCATGCCTTAGCCTTGTTTCTCTCAGTTATGAGATGAAGTTATCCACGCAAACATCTGGAGGTTTCCACCAAGCCATTTTATTTTATAACACTAAGATCAATGCAGTGAATGTGGACTGACTTTCTCCCATGATGTTGCAGGAGAGGGAAAGGTTAATGCAGGGAATGAGGCAGAATGATGTAGACATAAACACACAAATAGGGCAGGAGATAAATGACAGAGGTATTAAGGCCCACGATTATATGTGTCTTGATATCTGGGGAAAACCAGGAAGGGGCTCCAACGGCCTACTCACAACTTCCCCTCCCCATTGTGCTTCTACAGATAAGGTCACCTAGCTAAACAGCCCTCCTTTTCCAGGGCAACAGGCACAGTTGTTCCTGCTTATCCTTGAGTCGTGGGCTTCAGCTCCCTACCAGCCCATGGAATCATTCAAACAAGCCAATCACATCCTCCCATAGGAACCAGTTACCCCAACTTCTTGTTACTTCAAAGGCTACTTCCCATATACCCTGCGTGTTCCCTCTGTTCCCAAGTGCAGCCTCCATGTGACTCTGCTCGTGCAAAGTTCTCCTCCCCTGAGCTGTGAGTGTATGTGTCTTTGATCACATCTGTCCAGTACTGGGTGCCATGTGTTTGGCCCTCCCATAACTCTGGGATGGGCATTTCTCCCTCACCAACAGGGCAAAGAGAAGGAAATCAAAACAGAGCTGTTCATGTGCAAAGTTAAAGCGTACAATCGATTCTGAGTATCCAGAAGGTGGTGTGGTATAGGGCATCCAGGAAGACAACAGAGGCCAGGAAGATGCAGAGAGATTTTTCGATAGGCAAGGAGACAGCAGCCATGAGAAGGGTAGCCAGAGGCAGTCCTATAAGATCAACATCTATCCTCACAAGGCAGAGTCAGGGTGAAAGGGCAGGGGGGCTCCAAGAGGGCTGGACAAACCAAAGGATGAACTTGGACTAGTTACAGTACAAGGACTGAGGCACAGAGAACCACATGTAAATGAGTCAGTGATACCCACAAGATGGGCATTTAGCCCCAGGAAAAACTAGAACTTGGATTACTCAGACTGCACCATGAGGTAAAATAGCAGCATCCACATCACCTCAGTCCCAAGTTATCCAAGTAATACACTAGAGCAAATTACATTCACCTCCCTCTTTCTCCTCACTGCCTTTCAGTGTACAAGACAGCCTGGTTTCTAGGAGCTGGAATGGAGCTGTTCTGTACAAGGAGCCTGTGGAGAGCTCGAGGAAAATCGTGAGCCACAAAAAATTCAGAATTCTCACTTGGGATCCGAGAGCCTCAGAGCGGCACGCCATTCTTCTGCCCTACCTCACTGTAACCATGTTACTGTCCTAAAGATTAACACCAAATTCTCAAGACTGTTATTCACCTATTTTAAAAGCTATTTTGTGGCTTCTATGCATAGCTCTGGTTTCATGCCAGGTTTCCATGATTTTCAGATAATTGGAAGTGTCTTATTAAATCCGTTAGCTAAACCCCTAAGACTGGAGTGGTTATTGTCAGGATCACACACTGACTCCATTATCTGATTTTTAAAAGTGGCTTTTATCAGATTATCTTGGCTCCATAACTGGCTAAATCTCTCCATTCTTTTTCCTTTAATTTAAAAATTCTCTCTAGTTCTCAGTCACTGTTGAACACCCCTTCATTTTTTGAGCTTTCTCATCGGGAGTCATGCTTAGTTTCCCGCATGTTATCTGCCTTCAATATACTTACTAAGGGCTTCTGTATGATCTTGTATGTTCTTCCACATTTTGTGGAACTAAGGTTATATTTAAAATTTGTATTCATTTATTCAACTAATACTTATTTGTGGCACACCTAACATTTCCTAAGCACTGCAGAGAAATTTCAGGGACATAATAAGAGACACAGTTTCATTTTCAGGAACGTAAGCATGCCTTTTGGATATAAAATGTGACAACAAAACCAAGACAAGTTCTCTTTTTTTCTTCCTTTCCCTAAAACCTCCTCAGATCTGGGATCTAGGGTTGTATTTATGAAAACAGCCCTCTAATTCAGACCCTTGCTCTCCCTATGTGCCATAATTAAGTCAGTCAAGTCTGAGCCAGCCTGAGCTAAAACCTGTACTCTACTAATCCAACAAATCAGGAAATCATTGTTTCACTTTTTCCCTGGAGACCTCTATCTTCATCTTCAGGCTAGCCTGCATGCTCACCAGCCCCTGCACAGTGGTTCTGCACCTGTCCTCAGACATTCCCCAAGGCTGGGACCTTGCTTCCAGGATCCCAAGTCCATCTCTCTGTTCCTCCTTTTTTTCCAGTGTCTACTGGAAAACAAGGATAGAAACTAGGTTTAGGGGCTCCTCCCTGTCTAGAAATATCTTTACTCCTTCCTTGCCTAATGGAGGGTCTGACTGGCCAGATGACTAGTAGATGACGGAGGCCAGGCCATGCCACTGTTCTGCAGGACTTGAAGGGATTGTTCCATGAGCTTCTAGAGGCTCAGTGCTGCTAAGAAGCCTGATACCACTCCTACTTTGTTTGGACCTATTTTCCTCTGGTGCTCTAAAAATCTGCAGTGACTTGCCTGGATAATTCTGTTTCAATTTTTGGTGGCGGCTACTTGACAGGTCTTTCTTTCTGGAGACTCCTATTCCTCGGTTTGGGGAATTATTCTAACATCACTGTTTTCACTCTCCCCCACCACCCCGCCCCACGCCTTGTTATCTATGTTCTCTACAGGACTTCCAGTAGTCCTTGCGGAGCCCCAGTTTTTGTTTTCTCTCCAATTGTCAATTTCTTTGCCTCTTATTTTTCTTTCTAGGAAAGTTCTTCAACTTTTTTATTTGGCTCTTTTTTTTTTTAGTGCCACATATTTTTAATTTCAAGTTCTTTCCCATTTTCTGATTTCTCTTTTTAGCATGGACTACATTGACTGTTCTGTTATCTCTGAGGATATTACGAGATTTTTTTGAAGTGTTCTTTTTTCTACACTTTGTTTCCTATATTTATACTTTTTAAAATTTTAATTTCAGTTTATTTAGGTGTGTGCCTTTCTTTTTAGAGGTTGTTCTAAAATGTCTGATTCTGAAATACTTCTAAAATTCTTTCCTGCCATTCATATTTAAAACTAATATGTTAATAAGCTGCTTGGACCTTTGCAAATACTGTTGGTCTTGCCAGGTGGGGGTCCTCAATGTTGGACAAGTGGGCAGTGAGAGGCATTTTTACTGGCAAGTCCCCAAAGCCCCTGTCTAGAGGCTTTTTCTTGTCTCTTGCAGAGAGTGTCACCCAAGCTCCTGCCTTCTATTTGGCATTTAGGAGCAGAGTGGGTAGGGGAGCTCAGGCTCCCACTATTCAACATGCAGACTCCAGCTTAGTTCTCTGATTCAGCGCTCTCCCTCCCCTCACCCCAGGGCAGGCTTCTCATTCTCAACTCGTGACATTTGGGCTAGAGAGTTCTTTGCTGCGTAGGCTGTCCTGTGTATTGTAGGGTATTTAGCAGACCCCTGGCCTCTAACCATTAGATGCCAGAAGCATCCCCAAGTTGTGACAACTAAAAATGTCTCCAGATATTGATAGATATCCCCTGGGGAGGTGGGGAGAATAGTCCCTGCTTGAGAGCCATGGCCATGGTGTGTCTTGGCTCCCTGAGGCCAGAACTTCTCCAATTGTAGGGTTCTGGGCTCCTAGAGAAGCAAGGGTAGGGGTGGCTAAGGGAGAGAAAGTGGAGGTCTAAACACTGCATACACAGATTTTCCTGTAATCTCGCCTCACACTGTCTATGATATCCAGAGCCTCTAATTGTATGCTTTTCTGGGAATCTGCGGAGTGTTGCTTGATGACATCTGCAAGCATAAGTTACAGTTTTCTCTCTCCAGTCTCCACTCCTCCAACTCCTTTACATATTCCAAAAATGCATGGACACCTCCACCCACTCCTGACTCATCTATTCTTCACTGCTGACCTGTCTTTTATGTCTTTTACTGGCGTTCATATGGACTTTTAGAAGGGAGCCAAGATGGACCATGTGTTTAAATGTCCATGTTCAACTAGAAACCTATACTAGTATTTTACACATTGGATTATTTGTTTAGATAAACACACAAGGAATTGCTTCCATAGTTATTCTAGAGATTCTAATTATATGGAGTGACACTGACCATCCCTGCTACTTTTTTTCCTAACTCAAATCAACCATCTCATGTTCCCAGGGTTTTTAATAGTTTAAGGAAAATGGAAGAGTTGACAGAATCTTGGGCCTCCTTTATAAAACTCTGTTTTGTGGGGCACCCGGGTGGCTTAGTTGGCTAAGCGTCTGCCTTTGGCTCAGGTCATGATCCTGGGGTCCTGGGATCGAGCCCCGCATTGGGCTCCCTGCTCAATGGGGAGTCTGCTTCTCCTCCTCCCCACCCCCCACTCGTGCTCTCTCTCGCTATCTCTCTCTCTCAAGTAAATTTTTTTTTTTTAATATCTGTTTTGTAACTAGCCTAAAAGCCTTAGCTGAACATGGTAGGAGGACTGTGGAGGTGACGCTCTAGCGCAATGCTGCATTTTGTGGAAACGTGGGTAGACACCTTCTGGTGGACACACACAACAATGCCTGAGGATGCCAGCACGTAAAAATAAACCTGAAAGAGGACTGGGTTCAACCACACGTTCCATTCCAGGAGGACTGCAAGCAAGGCCTCCTGCCCAATCAAGTGTTTGTGTCATGACAGATTCCACTAGGTGGTAAGAGTGGTGATACACATTCATCACATAATTTTCCAAAGGTCTTTCCAAGAATAATTGCCAAAAATTTAGCTTGTCTGTCCACACGCTTCTGGTCAGATTTAGAAAGCAAGGAAAAGGGAAGAAAAAAGATCAAATCAGAAAAAATGACAATGAAAGAGAAAACCTGAAGCAGAAAGAAACTGAAAAAGAAAAGTGATTCCAATGACAAGAGGGAGATCTGCTACTCTTTGAACCATAAATATATGTCCTCGATCTAGACGCACCATAGGCATCCCAAATTAGACCTATCAGGTTTTCAAAAGTTAATGTGTGGATTTTCCAGTGGAATTTTACACTGTTGTCCCAACAACACAACAGCAAAGCCTGCAGGATCTATCACCCAGGCCACTCAGGGCTATGGACGCAAAACTGTTCGGCAAACTTAGGGCATTATGAAGCTGAATGAAATATAGCTCATTTTTCTGAACGTCATTACTTTTGGCAGTGCATTTATCAGCAAGGGAAATGAGCTGGATAGCACACGGGAGCAGATACATGTTTTTTTAAAATAAACTCAGAGACCTTAAGTATTATGAAATCTTAGTTACTTCACCTCACTTCCTTCAGAACTGGCTTAAGCCCCACCCCCTCTGAGAGGCCTACGCTGCCAGCCCCACCAGACTCCACTGGCTCCACTGATCAGTGTCTGTCCCTGCCTCCTTGACCACTCCCCCTAACCTCAGCTTTACAACGGCATTCACTCCCCCATGGGGCCAATTCCTATTGAGCCTCTCCACTTTGGTGGGCAGGGTACAGTGGGGCTAAGGACAGTCTGTGGTGCAAGCAAGCCCATACCCATGGCCTAAAGCACTATATTTTAAATTGGACAAATAGAACAACAGAAATGCATTCCTTCCATCTATCCATGGGTGCAGAAATACCCCTCTCTTAATGATCTTGGGGGTTATTTCGTTTTTTACATTGCAAATCCTACAAGGATAAAACTTCATCCTAAACCTACCTAAACTTCTTTTTTAATGGATAAATTTAAGCCATATTCCCATGGCTTACAAGAAAACTGAAGCAGTTATCCATTCTGATGGCCTTGGAAAGTGTACTGATAACTCAGAGATCAAGTATCTGTCTTAAAGAAAACAAGGACTAACTTGAGCTCTGGTGAGTCTGCTTTATTTTCCTCAGGTAGGGTATTGCCCTAGGCCATGAAAAATACAGAAGATTTAACATTCAGAATCACCATGAAGTAACATTCATACAAATAAAACTCCCTGCCCAGACATACAGCATCCCTTTTGACTTCTCCTTGGCTCCTACTTTAAATAATCGTTGCAGTGGCTAAAATATTCATCATCTCACTTCTGACCTATGTGGAAAAAAGAACCTGTGTATTTTTTGCTGGTAGGAATTAACCTAGCAAAAATGTCTCTTTTATAATGTGAATTTAAAAGTTCAAAATCGTAAACATATTTCATAACCTTTGAAAGTATTATGATCCTCACCCATAGATGACCTCAGAGCTTTCAGATGTACTTGACTAGAGAGACCACTAGAGAATCTTTCCTGAATTAACATTTTTGTGTCTCAAAAGGGGGAATAAAAGGAGTAAGATACGAAAAACCTGTCGAGTGTCCCCCTACTCCAAACTACTGCCATCAAATGCATTCAGTCTCTCCAATGTCTTCCCATAGTGAGATTTGCCCAACGCTTCTTGAAATGATCTACTTACTCCTGCTGACCTCCACAAATTATTTCCTATATCTCCCCCCTCACTGGCTTCCTGCTGTCCTCAAATACCCCAAGATTATTACCAAGTTAGGGCTTTTGCACTTGTTTCTTCACCTTTGAATGCTCTTAACCATATTTTACTATGGCTTATGATTTCTGCTCAAGTTATGCTAACCTCATATAGGCATTCCTTGAACATCCAATCTGAAAAAAGTCCTTAAACCCATCCATACCCAGTCTTCCTCTAGCTCTTTTTTCCAAAGTTGAAGTCTTTAATCAATTATGAAAATTTTCAGCCACTCTTCCTTCAAATATTTCTTTTCTCTCTCCACTTCTTCTCTCCTTCCATAGGTTCAATTACCTATGATTAGATCATTTGATATTTCTCCAGCTTCCAAGTAGCCTGCTTCATTTTTTCATTCTATTTCCCGTTATTTTACCATTTGGATCATTTGTTTCCCTGTTCACTTGGTCAAGTTTTACTGATCCTTTCCTCTGCTGTGAATGTCTGCTATTAAGCTCATCAAATAAACTGCTTATTTTTGATTTTGCAGTTGTCATTTCTAGCATAGCCACTTGGTTCTTTTTTCTTTCCTTTAGTTTCTATGTCTCTGCTGAGATTTCCTATATGTTTTCATGTATGTCCACTTTTCCACTGATCCTTTAACATATATATCATAGGGTTTTTAAAATTTCTCTTATAACTTCATCATCTAGTCCATCCCTTGGTCTACTTTTATTGACTAGTTCCTTTCTTGACTTTGAGTTATATTTCTTGTTTCTTTGCACACTTCATGAATTTTTATTGTGGTTCAGACATGGGAGTATATTAGATAATACATGGTATTGTATATGACATATATTTGACCTAATAATATATGTCATATATTAGATATATTAGACAATAATATTAGAAACTAAAGTAAATAAGAGTAATTCCAGAAAAGGATACACTCCTTCTGTCAGGGCTGAATTAGGCTAAACTATAGTTGAGAGAAGTCTGAGCTTAGTTTAGCTTTAGTTAGATTCAGTTACCTAAATCTAACTAAAGTGGCTTCAAAAGTTTAAAAACATGATCAGGACTTTCCCTTCAGCAAGTCTCTGGATATACTCGGCTATACCACCCAGCCACCAATTTTTCAAGCTCTAAAAAAATCTCAATCTACTTTTCAGCCCATCTTCTGTTTTTTGTTTTGTTTTGTTTTGGGTGGTTTGTTTCTGGTCTCTACAGAGTTTTCTTCTTCCTCCAGTCCCACTCCTGGCTTTCTGTACTCCTCAAGATATCTCTTAACACTGCTGTCTGACCCCTAGCTTCTGGAAGGCCTCCACAGTACATTCTGTGAAGTCCCTGATTCATCTAGCAAGATGACTCTCAGCTTTCTTGCTCCCTTTCCCAACCTTTGGGGGCCTGCTTTAGTATACCTGATAAAGCCCTAAAATGCCTAAGAGAGATCTGTCTCATCTCTCCTGCCCTACCCCTAGCCTTCAGTAGTCTTCTGCCTTGTATTTATGAGGAGCTTCTCATACCTTAGGGGTAAATTAGTTCAGCAAACCTGTTCTGAATCCATCATTTGGCATCATACTTCTGTATATTTAGTGAAGGTCCCTAGAAAAGAGCTGGCAGATGGATGCAGATATGCTGCAGCTGAAGCTCCTTGGGATTCTAATCCTTCCTGCCAACTCACATGCAACTATCAAATGCTGGGGTGGTTTCTCTTTACCCTTTCATCTGTGATAAAATTTTCCCCTCCTACTGACCCATCAGGAGCAAAAGTAACTGTGGATCTCCTCTCACAAAAATGGCCTGTCACTTTCTGCAATGTAGTTAATTCTGCCTTTTTTTTTTTTTTTTTTTTTTTTTTTACATACTGAGCTCTGAAGAGTTTGAAAGACTATAATGCTGTAGAGTATCTGGCTTGATGTCAAGACTAGAGTGAGAGTGACAGTCTCTCATAACTTCCTACATCTATCAGAAGTAGAGACACCATCATGTCTCTTTCATCTCTGTATTTTCAGCATCTGGACTGGTGCTGATACTTGATAGCCACTCAATCAAATTCTTGTTGAATGTGTAAAAAGAGAAGGGTGGTATTAATTAGACAGTAAATTGGTTGTATTAACTGAACAAAGATTAATTAAACTAAACTTGCCCTGAATTATTTCAGAGGGTGAAGACTACACAAATAACAGAACTGTTGAAATCATTTTAGGTAATATTGCCATTCTAAGGCAATTTCATACTTGGAAGTAATGTTATTTATTATGCTTTTGTAACATGAATAGCTGCATAGATTTTGCATATGAAGAAAAATCAATGGAATCTATGCAGATATGATTATGACATTAACTGAGAAGGCAAACACAAACTATAATGTATTTAAATGGAAAATACAGAAATTAAGTTAGAAAAAAAGATTTTAATGGAAGGTTTCAACTGGCTTATTACTCATGACTTTTCCAGGTTTAAAATGAATACAATTACATTATTAGTAAAACCTCATTACTGCCCATGGAATTGCCCTATGGGCACACTCAGTATTTCCTCACAATCTCATGACTGAATGTGGAAAATTGCAAGCCTAGGTTTCTCCTGGCTTATATTAAGATGAGAAATTATACTGAACTAACTGTATCATCCCCCTTCTAAGTACGTGCTTTCAGATTATAGCACAACCAGAGCACTGAGAAAACATTTCCTTATACAGGATGGATTGACTATTCAAATTAACTTTGGCGGAGTGGACAGGCTCCTGTATTATCTAGATAGCTACTTTGTTTTACTGACAGAAATGAGAAGCAAGGGTCAGAACAGTGTACTATGAGTGTACTTATGGCATCTGATATCATAGCAAGCAAGGGCTAGCTCAGCAGAACAATTTTTAGACCTCCCCTACTATACCAAATGAATATAGCTAGCTCACCTCCCTTCAGCTCTAGTTGCGGGAAAAGAGTGGGTTATTAGGACCATACGTTAATAGTCACAGTCCAGCAATAACAATAAGGACTGATAAGACATTTCTCAGTACCTACTAACTCAGATTATGAGCCAAGAAGGTTGTCTATTTTTTCAGTCTCATGAAAGGTAATATTTACTAGGAACAGTCTGTGCAATGAGTCACTTGCATCTGTAAAAATACATGTTATAACACACCCTTAACAGGATACTTGTTTAGACATTCTTAAACACGGTCACCTTGGGAGTATGCTGGCTTCCTGTTTATGTCCTATGGTAGTTTAAGATATTGACTTGATTCTTTAAAACCCTCCACGGTAGGAAATGTTGCCAACCTTGAGAGCATCTTTCTCTCCCTTGCAGCAATTAAAATCAGCTGGTAGATCTTTAGTAATGGCCCCAGAAGGCAACACAAGAGGTAAGACCAAGCAGGGTATTTATCCATAAAAGCATGTCAGGGAACTCCTTCCACTGATACCACAGAGCCCTAGCTGACAATGGGGAGAGAATGAAGCATGCACATTTCCAACCAGCCACAGCTCAAGCACTGCTATTTCTCATGGCATTTCAGCTGCTACTTTTCACTCCGTTCTGCCACTTGTATGTACCTCTCACAAGGAGTTACAGTAGGAAATGAAATCAAATCAGTAAAAATAAAGACCTGTTTGTTTAGTAGAAGTACCCATGCTTCAAATGGAGACGTAGTCATTTGAAATTTTTAATGAATCTACATAGGTGCCCTTTACAGGCTTGCATGTATTCATGATCAAAATGTGCCACACTCGGGGGCGCCTGGGTGGCTCAGTTGGTTAAGCGACTGCCTTCAGCTCAGGTCCTGATCCTGGAGTCCTGGGATCAAGTCCCACATCAGGCTCCCTGCTCGGCGGGGAGTCTGCTTCTCCCTCTGACTCTTCCCCCTTTCATGCTTTCTCTCTCTCAAATAAATAAAATCTTAAAAAAAAAAAAAATGTGCCACACTAATGGCTGAGAAACAGTGATGCGGTTGTGCGAGAGATACTGGGGGGATCCAGGTAGATTTATCACCTCCCCCCATTTAAAGACTTATCTCTGTCATAAAAACTCTCGTGTGGGTAGTGGGAATGTAGCGGTTAGTGAGATTTGTCCTAAAGCACTTGGAAATGACTGCAATAAGTGACTTTAAGACCAGCTCAGAATGGATCAGAGCACAGAAGACTCTGGGGACCTCAAAAATATTCTGTAAATAGTTTAGCCCAAACACAATTAACCTGGGGCAACTCCTGCCATTAGTACATTTAGTTCTTGATAAAGCCTGAAAAGTTAATATGATTCTTTTCACAGGCACAGATATACCTTTCTGCCCAACAAGGAAAAATACAGTTCTTAAAGCAGAAAAAGAAATGGCCTGGAAGTGCTAATTTTATTTCCAATTCTCAATGCCCTGTTTCATTTGGCTAAATGGGAGCAATGCTGACAATCTAGTAAGATTTGCATACTCAAGCAACAATATGAATCTTCTTAAGCAATCTCTTTTGTCGCTTCATTTTAGCTTAGTGAATGTCCAGACAATCAGTGTTTATTGAGCATCTTCTCTCATAAAAGTAATCTGAAGAAAAGCAAAAGAATTATAATGGTCTCTTTCTCCCAAGGGACTCAATTTGCTACTTGGCCTATGAATATTTGCATCTTAAAATGGAAGGCAGTGAAGAAAAGTGAAGAGTGGCTCTAACAGTGAACTTTCAGGCTCTAGTACAGAAGATATTTTGAATAAACAAGTCTATTTCTTTTCAGTTCTTTATCTTAATAATTATTATGTGCATACAGTAAAACAGACAGTAAAAAAGGGGGGGGAGGTATCCCTCTTACCTCTGCCTTGTGACAATCTCTATTATCAGTTTTTAAAAATATATCCTAAAATATACATACAAAGTAGCAATACATTTTTTTTTCCTGAAATATATCTTGGAAACCATTTTATATTACGACAATTAGAGTTGCTGTATTCCTTTAATTGCCATATAATCTCCCATTATATACACATACTGTAATATTATAATTTATTTAAATAATTCCCTATTGATAGACATTTGTGTTATTTGATTCTTTTGCTATTTAAAAACAATTTGGGGGAAGAACAGTATAGAGCACTGTTCTAATTTCTTCTATTTCTGCTCTAGGTACTTTTGTGGAAAGGTGTAAAGCTGGGCGCAGCTTTTTCATTTTGTTATGCCCAAATAATTTTTTTTTCAATTTTGAAGTCAGTTAACTTACTAGGATATGTATCTATTTGACTATTATGTGTAAACATTTCTTGGCACTTGAATCCTGGGTTCAAGACTTCTTCTGGTTATGGAAATTTTTCTTGAGTTGTATCTTCAGATTTTTTTTCCATTTCATTATTTGATTCTCTTCTTTAGGAAAAGTAAATATGTATATGTTGACTCACTTTGTCTTCCATACTTATCATTTTCTCAAGTCATTTTAACCCTTTGCTTATATCATATTCATTTTTTAATTGCTTTTCTCAATGTTGTCACTCATATTTGTAACCATATTTATTAAACCACTTTTTGAGGTATGACTGACACACAAAAGCTGTACATATTTAGTGTATACAATTTGTGAGTTTAGAGATAAGTATATACTCATGAATCTATGACCAAATCTTTGCCATGAACATATCCATCACCTGCAAAAGCTTCCTACTGCCCTCCTTATTTTTTTTTAATCACAGAAACACTTAAGATCTACCCTCTTAGCAAAATTTTAAGTATACAATATAGTATTCACAACTATGGCCATTGTGCTATACAGCAGATCTCTAGGACTTATTCATCTTGTATAACCGAAACTTTGTACCCTTTGACGAACACTTCCCCATTTCTCCTACCATATTTTCAATAATCTCTAAATTCCTTCATGTTGTTGTCAAGCATGACTTCATATTTAATGATTTTATTTTTTTGTTTCACTGATTTCCTGAGCTCAACCAGTTCATGTTTCACTTTCTTCCACTGCCTCACCACATCTTCCATGACCTCTTATATATGTGATCTAAATTTTTATTTTCTGGAAGCTATTGCTTTCTTTTTAAAAAAAAATTTAAATACAAACACTATTCTGTTTAGGGAACATCTTTTCGGTGTACATTCTCCATCTGCCATTTGTATTTGTTGTGTCTAATCTTTTCTGCATTACTTTTGTGCAAAACCTGTTCTTGGTTCTTCTCCTTACCTCCTTCACCTGGCCCCCATAACTTATCGTGTGTCTCTGAACAATGTAAGCTCTTCTCAGAGCAGGTACTAGCAGGGTGTTGGACAGGTTCTCTGAGACACAGGGCTGGGTGAGGGTTCTTGCAGCAGCTGCAGACCGCTCACGGTGCAAACGCTCCCTCATTCCCCCAGCTCACAACTGTGGCACATTTGTATGATTTCTCAATCGCCCACAGCCAGCAATCCTTCCCCCACCAGGCTATGCACCTCAATACTGCTATTCCCAACAGTGAATAGTTGTTTTGCCCCTCAGGTTGTGCTGCCTACTTTGAACATCTGCGCTTTATCGGTTTTGTCTACAAACTGTCATTTTGAGCACACTGATTCAATGTCTCTGCACACCTCTCCTTGACTCCTTGACTTGCCCACCCTTCCTCATACACTGTGGCTTGGGGTGCCAGATGACTTCTAGTTCCACTGAAAATGGATCTTGTTTGCTATTTCCAATCTCATTTTCTGAGGAAAAAAATGGGAGCAGCACTCTCTTTACTCTATCATCAAAAGGAACACCTACCCACAACCTTCACCTGGGGGCTTCCAACATATACGCCTTCCCCATAGTGGGACAAAATTAGTGCCTGCTCTCAGTGGTTCCTTCCCCAATGAAGACCATGAGAAATCATGGGCAATATGGAAGGCAGCAAGACCTCCAAACTTCCCTATAATATAACTGAGCACAGAAATACACAGGAGTACATGAAAAAAATTAGGACAAAGATGTTACTTCCTTCAGTATCCAAGAATGCTCAGAGAGCTCCATTTAGAACTGAAGAGGCAGAGCCCAGTTATGGTGAAAAATGGGTGGTAGTTCCTATTGATTTTCTTATAATTTCTATATTTGTTCTTTAAGGGAAGGTAATGCCAAATGCATATATGTAAGCACACTCTGTGCTAGAGTTATAGGGGAAAATGGTATTTACCAAAGGTAATACTGAGCACTTAGTACCAATTTACTCACTTACTAAATGCTCATTTACTGAGCACTTAGCTATGTAGCATGCACTTAAGTCTTAGGTATTTTAGGTATTACAACTTTATTTTGAGATAATTGTAGACAGGCATGCAGTTGTAAGAAATAATGCACAGAGACCCTATAAATCCTCTTCCTTTAGCCAATTTCTCCCAATGGTAATACCTTGCAAAAGTATAGTACAATATCACAACTAGGATACTGATACTATACAAAGCAGAGAGTCTTTCCATTACTACAAGGATCCCTCATGCTGCCCTTCCTTCTAGAGTCATACATACTTCCCTGTACTCCAACTCCTCTATCACTCTGGACAACCATTTCCATAATTTTGTCATTTCAGGAATACTATATAAATGGGATTATGCCATATGTAAACTTTCAGCATTGGCTTTCTTCACTCAGCTTTCTAGAGATTCATTCAGGCTGCCACATGTATCATGCCCCTCTTTTATTGCTGGGTAGTATTTCATGGTATGATATATCACAGTTAAACCATTCACCTGTTACAGGACATTGAGTTGGTTTCCAATTTGAGGCCTGTTATTGGTTAATTATGTCCCCAAAATTCATATGTTGAGGTACTAACCCCCAGTACTTCAGAATGTGATCTTTTTTGGAAATGGGGTTGTTGCAGATTAATAGTCAGTTAAGATGAAGTCATACTGAATAGGGTGTGCCCCTAATCCAACGTGACTTGTATCTGTATAAAAAGAGGAAATTTGTACACAAGCACAAACACAGGGAGAAATCTATGTGAACATGAAGGCAGAGATCAGGCATTAGCAAGGCAAGGAACACCAAAAATTACCAGCAAACCACCAGAAGCTAGAAAAGCAATATGGAACAGATTCTCCCCATGGCTCAGAAGGAACCAACCCTGCTGATACCTTGATCTCAGACTTCTAGTTTCCAGAAGTGTGAGATAATAACTATCTGTTGTTTAAGCCACCCAGTTTTTGGCACTTTGTTATGACAGCCCCAACAAAAAAATACAAGGTTACTACCAATAAAGCTGCTGCAACCATTTGTGTACAAGTTTTTGTGTGAATATAAGTAATCAGTTCTCTGGGATAAATGCTCAGGAGTGCAAATGCTGGAGAATGGAATGGTAGTTTGAGGGTTTTTTTTTTCCAGGTTTACTTTTTTAAGAAACTTCCAAACTGTCTTCTAGAAGTCATGTATGAGTGATCCAATTTCTCTGCATTTACACTAGTATTTGCTATTTTTGCTATTCTTTTTTTCAGCCATTCTGATACCTGTATAGTTACCCTTTCTTTTTTCTTAAGATATTATTTAAATTCAATTTAGTTAACATATAGTGTATTATTACTTTCGGGGATAGAATTTACTGATTCATCAGCTGCATACAACACCCAGTGCTCATTACATCAAGTGCCCTCCTTTTTTTTTTTTTAAAGATTTTATTTATCTGACAGAGAGAGGCACAGCAAGAGAGGGAACACAAGCAGGGGGAGCAGCAGAGGGAGAGGGAGAAGCAGGCTCCCCGCTGAGCAGGGAGCCTGATGTGGGGCTCGATCCCAGGACCCTGAGATCATGACCTGAGCTGAAGGCAGACACTTAATGACTGAGCCACCCAGGTGACCCTCAAGTGCCCTCCTTAATGCCCATCACCCATTACCCCATCCCCCATCCACCTCCCCTCCAGCAATCCTGTTTGTTCCCTATAGTTAAGAGTCTCTTATGGTTTGCCTCCTTCTGTTTTTATCTTATTTTATTTTTCCTTCCCTCTGCCTATGTTCATCGTTTTGTTTCTTAAATTCCAAATAGGAGTGAAATCATATGGTATTTGTCTTTCTCTGACTTATTTTGTTTAGCATAAGACACTCTAGTTCCACCCTCCTTGTTGAAAATGGCAAGATATCATTCTTTTTGATTGCTGAGTAATATTCCATTGTGTGTATGTATATATGTGTGCATGTGTGTGTGTGTATGTGTGTGTGTGTATATATATATATATATATATATATATATATATATGCCACATTTTCTTTATCCATTCATCTGTCAATGGACATCTGGGCTCTTTCCATATTTTCACTAATTGTGGACATTGCTGCCATAAACACTGGGGTGCATGTGCTATTGTTGGCTTAAAATTCATTTTCCTAATGGCTAATGATGTTGAACATATTCTCTATACTTGCCATTTGTCTTCTTTGATGAAATAGCTCTACTTTTGCCATTTTATAATTGGATTGGTTTTTTACAGTTGAGTCTTGAGAACTCTTTTATATTCTAGATACTAGTTCTTTGTTAAATAAATGGTTTGCAAATATTCTTTCCTGGTCATAGCTTGTCTTTTCATCCTCTGAACAAGGTATTTCAGAGAGCAAAAGTTTTAAATTTTGATGAAGTCCATTTTATTGATGCTTCCTTTTATGGATTATGTTTTTGATATCAAATTTTGAAACTCTTTCCTTAATTCTCTATCCCAAAGGTTTTGTCCTGTTTTTCCTAAAGCTTTATAGTTTCAGATTTTATATTTAAGTTCATGATCTACTTTCAGTTAATTTTTATGTAAGATGTGCTTATGTTAGATGTGAGGTTAAGATTCACTTTTCCCCATCAGTGTCCAATTGCCTCAGTACATTTGTTGAAAATGCTCTTTCCTCCATCAATTTGCTTGGGCACCTCTGTCAAAAATCAGATGGTCATATTTCTGTGGATCTATTTTCAGTTACTCTATTCCACTGATCTATGTATGTGCCAGTACCACATAGTCTTGATTACTATAGTTATATAATAAATCTTGAAATTGATAGGACTGTTTTTTCCAACATTATTTTTTTTTGAAATTGTTTTAGCTATTCTAGTTCCTTGGCCTTTCATTATGAATTTTAGAGTATTCTTGTCTAACTCTACAAACAATCTTGCTGAGATTTTGATAGGGATTATATTAAGCCTATTTAACAATTTGGGAGGAATGGATATCATTACTATTTTGAGTTTTCCAATCCATTAACATGGGATGTCCGTCCATTTAAGTCTTTTTTGATTTATTCGAATGGCATTGAATAATTTTTCAGCATATAATTCTTGTATATATTTTATTTAGATTTACACATAATATTTCATTTTTATCTTTAGCAATTATGAATGGGATCATAATGGGATATTTTTAATTTTCTTTTCTTGAGTTATGTTTTTAAATTCACTCTGGCAAGCTGTGTCTTTGTATTGGTGTATTAGGCCATTTATTTTTTTTTTTTCAAAGATTTTATTTATTTATTTGAGAGAGAGTGAGAGTGACAGAGCACAAGCAGGAAAAGCGTCAGAGGGAGAGGGAGAAGCAGGCTCCTGCTGAGCAGGGAGTCTGATGTGGGGCTCAGGATCGTGACCTGAGCTGAAGGCAGACACAACCAGCTGAGCCACCCAGGTGCCCTAGGCCATTTATTTTTAATGTAATTGTTAATATGTTAGGGCTTAAGCCTGCCTTTTTAACTTTTATTTTCTATTATCTCTGTTTTTTGTATCTTGCTTTTCTTTTTCCTATCTTCCTGTGGATTATTTGAACATTTTATAGAATTTCATTTGATATATTTATAGCCTTTTTAAGTAAATTTCTTTGCATAACTTTTTTTATTTGTTGCTTTAGGTTTTACATTATAGATATACAATTTATCACAACCTATTGGTGTCATTATTTCACCAGTTTGAGTGACATACAGAAATCTTAATTCCCTTTATGTCCTTTACCCTCTCCTTTTTATAATATAATTGCCTTAAATATGTCCTTTATACACATTTTGAGCCACATCAGATAGTGTTGTAGTTTTTGCTTCAACTGTTAAACAGACTGTAGAAAATTCATGAGGAGAAGGAAAAGGGATTGGATTCACCCATACTTTCACTAACCATGTTCTCTGTTCCTTCCTGATGTTCTAAGGTTTCTTCCTTTATCATTATTTTCTGTTTAGAAAACTTCCTTTAGCCATTCTTTTAGGGTAGTTTTGATGGCAATAAATTCTGTTTTCCTTCATCTTGAAGGTTGTCTTGATTTCCCCTTCATTCCTAAAAGATATTTTTGCTGGGTACAGAGTTTTGGACTGACAATTATTTTATTTTTGTCAGCCCTTGAAAAATAATATCACTTCCTTTTAGCTTCCAATGAATGTTTTGATGAGAAATTTAATTTTTTTTTCTTCCATAGGTAAAATGTCATATTTCTCTGGTAGCTTTTAAGATTTTTTTTCTTTTTCTTAATTTTCAGAAGGTTAGTTATGATGCTTTTGCATGATTTTGTTTGGGTTTATTCCGTGTGTAGTTCATTCAGCTTCTTGAATCTGTAGGTGTATATCTTTTCCCAAATTTGGGAAGTTTTTAGCTAATATTACTTTGATCACCTTTTCAGTCACCCTCTTTCTCATCTCAGATGACACAAATATTAGACCTTTTGTGATAATCCCACAGACCCCAAATCTGTTCATTTTATTTCAGTCTAGTTTCCCTGTTTTTCTGATTGGACAATTTCCATTGTTTTATTTTCTAGTTATTGACTCTTTCCTCTCCCCACTCCCATTCTGCTATTGAGCCCATCCACTGAGCTTTTTTGTTTTAGTTACTGCAGTTTTCAGTTTTAAATTTTCCACATAGTTATTTTCCATGTCTTCTATTTCTTTGTTGAGAATTTGTACCTCTTTGCTGAGGCTTTTTTTTCTTATTTTTTTCAAGCATGTTCATATTGCTCACTGAAGTATCATGGCTGCTTAGAAATCTTTGTCAGATAATTCTAACATTCTCTGGCATTTTCATAATGGTATCTATCTGTGGCTTTTTTCATTCAGTTTGAGATCTTCCTGATCTTCAGTATGACAAATGATTTTCAATTGAAACCTAGATATTCTTGTCATGTTAGGAGACTCTTATTTAAGTCTTATGTTCTAGTTGGCTTTTTCTGACACTGCTCTGGCAGGGAAGAGGGGAGGGTGCCACTTCATTACTGCCAGGTAGGCAACAGGGCAGTTTTGCTCCTTGGCTTCCATTAACACGTAGGGATGGGGGAAGCACCTCGTCACTCTTCAGCAGGGTGATATTTCCAGCTCCCCCCATGGTGCCCACTATCACCACAGTGGGGGTGCTGTTGTTACCCTCAGTAATGGTGAAATTCCTGAGTCCCTACTAGGTCTCCTCTGACACCACCGCAGAGGGAGGGAGGGGGTGCCTTGTTATTGTCCAGGCTCCCCACACGGTCTCCACTGAAAGTGGGATGGTGGAGGGAAGTTCTGATTCCCTGCTTGTCCTTCCCTGACACTACCCTGCTGAGGGTGTTGGGCACCTCAGTATAGTCTTCTGGAGATAGCAATCTAGCCTCCCCACTCAGCCTTTGCTGGCACGCGTAGGGTGAGGCCACAGTTTTTTCTATGGTGTTTGGCTAGAGCAGAGCAACTATTACCCAAAAGTATCTGCCTTTCTGAGTTATCCTTTTCCTGTCCATTGGCTAAAGAGATCAGGTTTTTGTTGGGCTTTTTTTCCTTTTTTCTTTTTTTGTCTGTGCCCATTGGCATGTCTGGATCACTGGCTTCTTCTACACCATGCCTGGGGTGTGAGACAAAAAGAAAACCTAGAGAACTCATTAACCATATCATGCTTCATGCCCCAAAGTCACTAGCTAACCTGACTGCTCTCCTCCCTTCATAGTATCCTTATGTTGGTTTACATATAGAGTCCAGGGTTTTTACCTGTAATTAGAGGATCCAAGAGGGAAAAGTACTTCATCATCTTCAAAACAAAAGTCTGCCCTAGGTATTCTAGGTGTAACCTCCACAATTACCCTCTGAAGCAAAATTATTATCATCTCCATTTTATGTATGAGGAAACTGAGTCACAGAGAGGTAAGTGTCCTAAGATCTTACAGCTAAAAGTGACAGACCCAGATTTCAAACTCAATAAGCTTGCATCCATAGTCAGTGCCTTCAAACAGTATCCTAAAACTCCTCTCAAGTAATAAATGTTCATGTGGAAGCCCTTTATTGGTCTTGGTTGGCCTCTCCCTGCTGGGCTGAATTCCTGACTATTCTCCCATCACTGGGAGGGCCCTCTGCAGAACACAGTCCTCCAGGTTACATGCTCCAGGCTTTCCCCACCCCTCACTCACAAACATACACCAAACCTAAGAGGTTCAGGTCTATATGCAAAAATCAGTCACCTTCCTGATTTTTGAAGGTCTATCATAAGTATTAATAACAACCTGAAAGTAACTAAAAATGTAATCATAATCTTTTTGTTTATTGATCACATAAACCTCCTCATGCATCATCTTTAAGGTAATTTTTCTTTTCTCTTCTTCAGATCACTTCCATTCTCTCTGTCTTCATCCCCAGTCATCCCCATTCCCTCCATCACAACCCCCACCAATTCTGTCACCTTTCCCCATACCAAAGCCATGGCAGCACTGACATAGAAAGAGACTTACCTTGTCACTGCACAGGTGACAAGGTAACTAAGTGACCTGGACAATTTCCCACTGTTTCTTTGTGGTCAAACTAAGACTGAAACACATGGCCTCCACGCAGCCCACTTTCTACCACAGCACACTGGTCGCTTCCTCAGCTCCAGTAGAGTTCTTTCTTATTATTTCATATGAGTCGTTTCCTTTCCTTCCACAAACCTAATCCAGAAACACTATCAGGAAGAATTCCCCCTGTATCAAAAAAGGAGGGGGGTGGATGATGGTGTTGATCCCACCAGCAAGTCTGAATGCACAGACTGTCTGCTTGTTCAATCACAGACAGATTTTATCAAAGCTGCCTCACCAGGAATCAGTTTGATTCAACCTCTGAGCTTCTTCTCCTTTCTCCATCTGGTCCAAACTGGGATCTTCCTATCAGGTATTTGCAGCATCCTGAATAAGAGCCAGCCCCCTGCAGCTTTGCTGCTGCCAGCCTGACTACTGTAATTTTCCAGAAGTCTCTAGTTATGTCACATTGCTCAAGAAAAGCAATATCACTGTGCTTCACAGTCCCATAAACATGCTACTTGCAGCCCTCTTCTTCAGCTTGGTGATCTATACCACCCACCACAATCAACAAGGGGCATCTAGATCTCAGTGCTGAATCCCTGCAGACTCCAACCATCTGAACACACTTCTGTGAAAGGCTGCATGATATAAATTTCTGTATGTCATGATGAAATAACTGGGCATTAATGCTCAAGTTAAACCTAACTACAGTATTTTTAAAAAGGCCCTGGACACTGAAACATGTAGATACTACAAAATTAAACTGATCAATGCTGAGGAAAGTTGCAATGTGTTCAGGGGTCTTAGCACAAAAGGACTGCTCTCTGCCTATTAACATAAAGGATTATGGTAAAGGTAGAACCCTCCTCTAGAGGCATAAATGTTACGTGGCAGTGAGGTCACCAGGACAGTGTATGACATATAAGTTCCTGGCTCTACTTTTCCCAAGAAGTGTTCTGCCCCATATAATGATCCAAGGCAAAGGAAGATCCTTCCAGTTATCCTTACTTATATGGATCCCTACTGCATATACATCTGTCATGTGACAGATGGACTTCTGTATAAACATCCCATGCGATGTCAGGGGTCAGGTGCCTGCCTTGTTCTAAGGGAAATAACATGAGGCTTAGACATCTGTGGTGGCCACATTTCCTGACTAAAAATATCAAGACATACGACACAGGACAAATCATTTGTAAGTGGAACTCTTCCAGAAAATCGGGACCCCAAGTTGTACGTCAATTAACATTTTATTTGATGTAGATGGTTGTGAAAAAACTGAGGTAGGAGAGGTAAAACAAGTTCCTGAGATCACATGGCTACAAATGAGAAGATTCAGGATTGGACTCCAGGTTTGTTCTGCTCCAAAGCTCCTGTTCTTTCTCACATATCTAGCTCAGACTCTTTCATCTCTGAGCAGGTGAGGGGACCAGCATGCCTTTATTTTCTCTCTGACAAGGATTTTTGGAGGACATGAGCATTATGAAGTGCTCAGTGGATCCTCACCATGACTTCATCTGAATCTGCTGTGAATGTGCTGAAGTATGTGGGGGACAATGATGTAAAGGAAGGGAACCTTCCTTCTGATCTCCAGACACCTCAGATAGGAAGAAGCATTGCTGCAGATACCAAGGTTGTCTGTCAGCAAGCAAAAGTAAAATAAGTCCAAAGGTCTACCTCCATTTCTAAACCAAGGGCTCTTAACAATTACAAAATCCTCCAAAGGAATAAAGCCATTTCTGGAAAGTCCTAAAAATTATCTTTGTTGAGCCCTGCCCAATGCATCTAGTCAAGAAATTGAGTATTTGCAGGATAGGATTCCTCTGCAATCTCTAGAACTTATGTTCTATATTTGATTAGAGGTTCTGACCCCAGGAATCTCTCCATCCCCACCCTCCAGCTATTCATCAGGAAATAAGCCTTTGTGGAGCACAAGAAACACTACCACGAGGATGCCTCCCAGTGACCGCATCCTTCTGATACTAGATGTCAGACAAAACCAAAGCAACCTGCCTGCTTAGTGATTGTATAAATCCATTCAGCTTTTGCAAGTGCTCAGACCATTCTTTGTTGCTATTGTTTTGGTTGTACAAGGTTTAATACACAAAATAGGCTATGACACCAATACTTCCCACCAATGAGGGGTCCTGGTCTCAGAGCAGCCCCCACACCCAGGAAAATGCAAGTCACCTTTTCCATAAGATGCTTAGCACACAAGGCCCTCATGGTCTGACTCCTGCCTCTCTATCAAGCCTCAGTATTCAACTCTCTTTCTTCTCCAGTTAGTTCAAACTAATTGTAGGGCCCTAAACACATCACCCTGTCCTTAACTTTGCATTTCCTTGGCATAAAAGTTTCCCTCTTTCTGCCCTATGGACCTTGTCCATCTGGCAAATGCCCACTTAGTCCAGTTGTGCAGTCACTGGGAAACACTTCCTGATCCACAAGCTTGATGTAGTTGTCTTCCCACTGTGTTCCCTATTCCTATGGGAGTTCAGTAACAACTAATGAATTGACCAACCCTTCCCCACAATTAGATTCTATGTAATTTGAGGAAGTTTTCTTGTTTAGTTATATAGTTCCAGATTCTATAACACAGTAGTTGTTAAGTAAGTACTTAATGAATGGAGCACCTCACTCACTGACTGAACATATATTTATGGAGTAACCCCAAAGCATATTTAGAAAGCACCTGGGTTCCTGAGCACTGATTCTAAGCTGTGAAAGCCTTCATCACCTCACTTTCTCAGGTGCCTCAGAGATTAAACAGACTCAAACAATGTGCCTGGGGGCGGGGGGAGTAAGGCATGTCAAGGAGGAAGACAGAGTGGGGCATGACCCCCTGCTGCTACGTCAGTGGGAGGAGGATCCATGAAGGTGAGGTAGAGCAGAGGGACACTCTCCATCACACTGCCCTGGGAACTCCCATTGAAAGAGGAAGCTCTTGATGCCATCATTTATTCTAGTTCAGCAGGAATTCTCTGTTGTGGAACTCCTTATCACACTAGGGGAGATACTATTCAAATCCATGCAAAGGCTAAAGCAGCACTGCATCTTCTACCTCAGCATTTGTATATTCTAGCTAGTCACATATATGCGAGCAAATCTCTCTTTAAACCTGAATGCCAGATTAGAAAGTAGGTTCATACATACAGGTGTTTGTAAATGAGAAGTCTGTATTTTAGTGATTGCATATGTAATAACATCTCACCTAGAACCTCTATAGGCGAGATGATCAAGAGGAAAAATAGCAACAGCTGATGCCAAATGTGTGATTCAGATGATTCGAAAATTAAATGGCATTCTGAAGAATTTGCATTCTGTGCAAATCTCCCTCAGACATGGTCCAGTAGCCAACAGATTGAATTTTTAAGATATATGAATAACTTCTCTGACAAAAGCTTACCAAAATATAGCACTGCCTTAAAAAATTAGCATGGTTTCGTGAGATCCGAATACCTCTCTCATCATCCCACTATCTCAGGGCTCAAAATAAAAATTGTTTGTTTCATTTTTACTTGTGCTAAGTAGAAAGGGAATTTTGGCCTATTCTCATCCCAACTTAGGTTGCTTGATTGATTAAAAAGAGAATGCACTCTCCTAGAATAATAAACACTGTAGCCAATTGCATATTAATTGAACACCTCAGGATAAATGTATAAAAAGGAAGTGGTGTGGGACGGTGGCAAAGAGTCTTTACAATTGGTTTGATCTTGATTTGGATACTAGCTTTTTCACTTTCCAGCTGTGTTAGTCTGGATAAAAATCACATAAACTCTCCAGAGCTCAGTTTTCTCAATTGCCAATGGGGGTGACAGTAGACAACTCATGGATTGGCTAAATGGGTTATACACTTGTCACTTACAAACAACTGCATGTTAATGTGGCATTAGAACTTCAAAGGAGATTTGCACACATGTATGCAATTAACCAAAATATAATGGCAGCATAATATGGTACAAGTAAAGTATCATGCATGTAATCTAGTGCAGAGTAAACACTCATGTTTTGTTTCCACCCACCCTACCTCCTTGCCAGATTCCTACTGAGAAAATGACGAGGTAAGCAAGGCACTTCCATGTCCTTAAGGAACTTAGACTGGTAAAAGAGATAAAATGTACACAAATGGGATATACACTTTAACAGCAGAATAATCCAAATGCCATGAGAACACAAAGGAGGAAGATGATGTGCCAAGTTCCCCTGGACATGAGGATCAGCTTCATGAAGAGGTCATTTTAAATGAGCCCCACTGAATTGGTAGGAATCTTCTTGAGGTGTGGTTTATAGTTCTTGATTTGGCCTCACAACTGAAATATAAATGGCAACACAGAAAGAGATTGAAGCTAAGACAGATGGCCCACTGATAAAGAATGCTAGAGGAATTTCCACTGGTCACCAACTTGTGGAGCTGAACTGAGGATCACCTCTGAACAAAATATGGTTTATTGCCTAAAATAGGGCAGTGCTGCCAACATAAGGGAAGGTCCGTCATGCTTCTTCTCCTTCTGAACCAGAGAATTCCCAATGTTTCAACCAAAGTACTAGGAGCTCTCCCTCTGTAGTACAACCACCAAAAGAAATTGTGTCCTCAGCAAAGGAAACAGCTGACAAAACCAAAAGACAACTGACAGAATGGGAGAAGATATTTGCAAATGACATATCAGATAAAGGGCTAGTATCCAAGATCTATAAAGAACTTATCAAACTCAACACCTGAAGAACAAATAATCCAATCGAGAAATGGGCAGAAGACATGAACAGACATTTCTGCAAAGAAGACATCCAAATGGCCAACAGACACATGAAAAAGTGCTCAACATCACTCGGCATCAGGGAAATACAAATCAAAACCTCAATGAGATACCACCTCACACAAGTCAGAATAGCTAAAATTAACAAGTCAGGAAACAACAGATGTTGGTGAGGACGTGGAGAAAGGGGAACCCTCCTACACTTTTGGTGGGAATGCAAGCTGGTGCAGCCACTCTGGAAAACAGTATGGAGGTTCCTCAAAAAGTTGAAAATAGAGCTACCATATGACCCAGCAACTGCACTACTGGGTATTTACCCCACAGATACAAATGTAGGGATCCAAAGGGGCACCTGAACCCCAATGTTTATAGCAGCAATGTCCACAATAGCCAAACTATAGAAAGAGCCCTGATGTCCATCAACAGATGAATGGATAAAAAAGATGTGGTATATATCTATAATGGAGTATTATGCAGCCATCAAAAAAATGAAATCTTGCCATTTGCAATGGCGTGGATGGAACTAGAGGGTACTATGCTAAGGGAAATAAGTCAATTAGAGAAAGACAAGTATCATACGATCTCACTGATATGAGGAATTTGAAAACAAGACAGAGGATAATAGGGGAAGGGAGGGAAAAATGAAACAAGACGAAACCAGAGAGGGAGACAAATCATAAGAGCCTCTTAATCTCAGGAAACAAACTGAGGGTTGCTGGAGTGAAGGGGGATAGGAGGGATGGGGTGGCTGGGTGATGGACACTGGGGAGGGTATGTTCTATGGTGAGTGCTGTGAATTGTGTAAGACTGATGAATCACAGACCTGTACCCCTGAAACAAATAATACATTATATGTTAATAAAAAAAAGAAAGAAATTGTGTCCTGACCTCTACTTTAACCATACTATTCATTCTACAGCTTCTTACAGAAACTAACTCCGCCCCTCCAAAAATGGGAGAATGTCAAGAGGGTCATTGAGGAAATAAACTACTCCTTGGAAAGGGGTATGATCCTATGAAGGAAAATGCCATATGGTAGCTTGTGTAGTAATTTGGAGAAGAGCGCTGGTAGCAAGGGGACAATGGGGCTGTGGATTTTCATGTGATTTATCCATTTAGTCCATCAGAGAGACAAATAGTGGGGACAAAAGAAGATCTCATTAATCCAACACCACTGTGCACTGAGCTAGACAAAGGGCCAGAAGCTGCTCACAGCACCACGAGCCCAGACTGGGGTCTAAGAAGACACTACTGGCACTCAAGCCAAGAGTGGGGGATCCATGGACAAGCCATCTACCTTGCTATAGCCAAATACTTAATCCATATCAAATGCTCCTCACCCCAAGGAAAATAAGGAGGCAACCAAGGGAAGGGAGAAAGGAAGGAAAGAAATGAATCATGTGTCCTAAAAAAGAAAAAAAAAAACAGTATAGGGATAATCACCCTAAAAATTCAGTAGAAAAATATATCTCTTTAAAATTATTTACTACAAAAAAACAAAGATTTTGAATAGATTACAGTGTATCCATATGATACAATATTTTGCAGACATCAGACAAGTGTTCTCAACATTTAATACAACAGAAAATGCTTACTATGTAATATTAAGTGAAAAGAGCTGATGTAAGACTTGTATTTACAATGTTTGCCAATATTATAAAACTCTGCATATGTGCTACATATATATCAAAATAAATATGAATGCTATAATAGTTCGTATATCCGAGTGATGTGATTATGCAAGAATTTTAGTTCCTTCCTAAGATTTTTCTATTGTCTTCCAAAATTTCTGTGAGATGCTTATTTTCATGACTTAAAATATATTATGTGTTAAGAAAATTAGGTAAGTTTAAAAAAGTAAAGAGAACACAGGTTTAGAGAAAGAGTCTTCAAAGCAAAAGGGAAATGTCAGCAAGAACAAGTCTGTAAGGAAACACAACCCAAGTCCTGAGAGTGGCCAGAGGACTGGGTGTGAGAGCCAACAGCTGTGGTGAGGCAGGAAACAGGGACAGACAACAAAGGGCCTTGAACACCACACTCAAGGACAGAGATTTTCTTCTGTCCACAGCACATAATTTGAATATCAGGAAGGCCTGGATCAAAGCTGAGTTTCTGGATATTACTCCATCAAGGAGCATCCCGAATGAATTAGAGGTGGGGAGCTATTCTAATATCCCAAGTACCAGGAAGTAACTGGACTGAGTGGTATCAGTTACATCCTTTCAAGATGTGGTAGATATGAGTGTCAGTACAAGACTCAACCAATGTTTCCATACAGACAGCCTGGGACAGAGGAGGATTGAAGACAGCCTCAAAGTCTTGGCTCTGAGTGGCTAATTAGAGATCCATATTATTCATGAAAACTGAGGAATGAGTACAAGTTCATTTTGAACACATTGAGTTTAAAATGCCCACATAATATCTGGAGAGAATTCTAACTGGGAGTTAGAAATGTGAATTTGCAACTTGAGAGAGAAGCCTGGGCTGGTGATGTGGATTTGGGAATCATCGGTGTAGACATAAGAGATGGTCAGATAACAGAGGGAGACAAAAAGCAGGAGAGGGAGAATGAAGAAGGGACACAGAGGAGTCAGAACAGAGGACAGATGTGAGGACCACACTTTGGAAGAGAAGAAAAGCAGGCAGTGACAGAGCCGAAGAAGTGCCACAGAAAAGGGCTTGAAGATGCCAACTGGAGAGTCAGCCTCCATGGTAAATGCTGTACAAAGTTCAAAGAGGCTGAGCAGTGAGTAATGGCTTTGGAAATGGTCATTAGGAGGTCAAGTAAACATTTTTAAGTAAAAAATAAAAGCTTGTCTTATGTAATTAGAATAGACATGTCTCTCCAGAAATCGTCATGTTAAAAACACACTTGGAGGGGCGCCTGGGTGGCTCAGTCAGTTAAGCTTCTGCCTTCTGCTCAGGTCATGGTCTCGGGCCATACCAATAACATAAATGGTTGTTAATACATGTTTTGTATGTTATATGTATTATATACTGTATTCTTGTAATAAAGTAAGCTAAAGAAAACAAAAATTATTAAGAAAATCATTAAGAATAAAAAAATACATTACAGTACTGTGGTGTATTTATATATAAAAAAAAATCCACATATAAGTGGACCCACACAGTTAAAACCCATGTCGTTCAAGGGTCAACCGTATTTAAAATTATTTGAATCCATGCTACCTACTTATTGTTAATAACAGTACTAAAACAACAAACAAAACCTACTTGAGAAGCAGTCCAGGGTAACTGGGTGTGGAAGATCCATGGATTATGGTTTTTTTTTGCAATTACTAGAGAGATTTAGTAGAAATGGGCCACTAATGCAGTAGAGAAGTCTCATATCCCAACTCTCTGAGTATGACCTTATGGCATGCAAGATCTCCAGTCCTCAACATACACAATGATAGACTGGACCACCACTGAACAGAGATGTGGAAGAATATTTCCAAATATCAACTGGGATGCTTAGATTAGAACTCTGTCTCCCAAACTTATATACATCCCAACCTTCACAATTTCTGCTAACTGTGACCCTCTTGTAATATTATTTTCTTAATTTTTCTTTAAGTCAACATTTTTAGCTGAGCCTTTTTCAAAGTAATAACACAACTGACCTTATAGTATAAAACAAGTAAACATAACCAAACAAAATGGAGTTTACCAAACCACTGACATGCTAATACCTCTGAGAGTTCTGAATCTTAAAGATTTATTCTTGTTGAAAATGTCATAGCATGTCATTCATTTGTTATTATTCAAGTAGCATATGTACCCATATCTCAATGAGCCCCTTCCTGGTGAAGTTAAATCTCAGTGTGAAACCCTTAAGGAAAGGAAACCCAATTACAAATGGCAGGAGATGATCTGCTATAACCAGAGAGCTTTTCAAGGCAAAAGCCATATGATAGAATCTGGAGCCCATTCATTCAACAAATTCAGCAGGTACTCTTTGGTACTAAGGGCAAGGCAGTGAACAAGCAGATAAGATCTCTGCCAAACAGGTCTGAGAGCAAGACATAAAACCTGGCAGGAGGGCCCAGATGGTTAGAGATGGCATAGGGGAATTAGAAGACATGAAACCGAACAGTAATGGTTTCTAGCTTGAGATATCAAAGCCGACATTAAAGAGTAAACTACCAACATACCAGAACAACTACAAAGTTCTTTATTTCTTTCCTTGTGAGGTTATATCACTTTAACATGAAATATGACTGTTATATAATTTCTATTTTTCTTCAAGTCCCTAGCCCTCTAGGATCCATCCAAAATTCAAATGTTAAAACAGCAAAATCTGTCTCTACAACATATCCTCTCCCCTTCCTCAGGTCAGTACTGAATGAGACCCTAGACACTGGGCACCTTCCAAACTGCCTTCAATGAGGGATGAGTGAGTGTGTGGGGGTCAGGCCTGAGGAAAGCCTAAGAATGGCCTTGGCTACTGACAAAGAGTGGAAGAGGGAGACCTTGTCTCAAACTTCTGATCTTCTACTAAACCCACTAAAGACTAACCAGTCTTCCCCATTTCTCTTAATAGGAACTTTGCATTTCCAGTGTTTGCGCTAAAAGACCCTGGGTCATCCTTGATTTGTTGCTTCTTTCACATCCCACATCCAATCTGTCACTATGTTCTATTAGATCTACCTTCCAAATATATCCCAAATCTTTCTCCTTCTCACTACCTCTGGCCACCACTCTGATCCAAACCACCACCTACTCCTGCAGGGGTTGTTGCAATCACCTCCTAACTGGTCTCCCTGCTTCCAACTATATCCCTTACCATCTAGTTTCCAGACCACAGCCAAAGTAAATACGTCCATAGGTAAATTAGATCATGTCACTCCTCTCCTCAAAACTCCAGGTGATATCCATCTCCCTCAGAGTAAAAGCCAAAATGTGCCACATGGTCCCACATGGCCTGCCCTCCTGTTCCATATTTGACTTTATCCTCTTCTCCTCTCCCTATTGGCCCTTCCACTTCAGCCCCTCTGGTCTACTTATTGTCCTCTGACCATCTTGGGCATCCTTCCTCCTCTAAGCTTTTCCCTTTTGCTGCTTTCTGTTTAGATATTCTTCCCCCGATAGTGCCTTCTCACTGCCTTTACATCTTCACTTGAAAGTTAGCTTCTCGGGCGCCTGGGTGGCTCAGTTGGTTAAGCGACTGCCTTCAGCTCAGGTCATGATCCTGGAGTCCCGGGATCGAGTCCCGCATCGGGCTCCCTGCTCAGCAGGGAGTCTGCTTCTCCCTCTGACCCTCCCCCCTCTCATGCTCTCTCTATCTCATTCTCTCTCTCAAATAAATAAATAAAATCTTAAAAAAAAAAAAAAGAAAGAAAGAAAGAAAGTTAGCTTCTCAGCAAAGTTCTCCCCTGGCCACCTGATTTAAAATTTCAATTTGTCCACCAACACTTCACATCTTTCCTCTATTTCTCTCTACAACACGCATCAGCAGCTAAGATGCTGTATATTGTATTTATTTCTCTTATTCATTGTCTTATCCCTTTAAAATGTAAACTCCATCGAGAGAGTGATTTTTGTATCTTTAGTTGACTGCTGTATCCCCAGAACCTACAGTGTCTGGCCCACATCATGTGTTCAATGGATGCCTTTGGAATTAATTTGTATTAGGAGGGATGGAATGATAGATAAATTATGAAAGTGTTGAATCCTCAGAAGGGCCACCTTAGCACCATCTTAGAACAAGGTGAGTGGTTTAAATTCAGAGAGGACACAGGAATGCTCTACCAACATAGGGAGAAGATGTGAACTGTTGTAATCAGGTATAGGAATATATAATCCGTCAGTTTTCTTCATATCTAGAATGAATGCGGCTTTGCTTATTTAGCACCACTGGGAGAAAAATCAGTAACAAATTTTGTGATTCTAAAAACCTCATTTTGGAAATCTAGGAATTTCTTGGCAAACAAGAGTGACCTTGCCATTAGGACCATCATTGCCAGGTAAAAATCCAACAATTTAATTGTCCAATACTAGCAAGAACCACATGACAAAGGGTGAGCTGATGTGAAATCTATAAAAGGAACATTGCTGAATTCTTTATTATTATTATTATTTGTTAGTCACTATACAGTACATCATTAGTTCTTAATTGCTGAATTCTTGACATGAAAACAATTCTAGTACTAAACCATGGATACCTTTCAGCTTCATAAATCCTCAAGTCCCTAATTAAGTTTCAAAAACCATTAGATTTAAGAAGTTACAGCATTTTAAAAGTGTCCTAATCCTGAGAGGTAAGTGTACAAGGTAATGGGAACCTTCTCTAATGAATAGTGGCTAAGAAAGTAAAATCAAAGTGCCTTGAAGTGGCATCTACTCCCATTTGAAGGTGTCCAAAGAAATGGTAAAGGAACAACTCTAATATGTTGTAAAATATAATTACTACTAGACCTTAATCAAACACTGAAATAGGGGTGTGCTATCACTATAAATGGAAAAGCAATAAAGGAACTTGAGCGGCACAGAAAAATTTCCAAGCCAAGTCTCACTTACTTCCCATTGGATTCACTACCAGTACATCAATTCATTGCTCTTAAAGGAGAAGTTGGATGAACAGAGACAAATAGGACATAGAAATGGAAATCACAAAGTAACTCAAAATTACTCAAATCCAAATGATAAAGAAAAAAAATCTAACCTGATTACTAGGGAGGACCAATACAAAATGGAAAATCACAAAAGAATTACTTACAAACAAGGAGAAGACCAGAATCACAAGCCAACATGAAGTAGCCTGTGTGCAGACCTTGATGAGGAAGCTTGCACTGTTTGAAATTGAAATAAGGGCAGTTAATCCAAGTAGGGTTTGCCTGATTGACACCTACTTGTTCTTTTGGTTCCAGCTTAAATGTTACCTCTTCAGGGAGACCTTCCCTATCTCACCCATCCAACTATAGGTTGTTCCATTCATTCCCTGATGGCACCCTCTACTGCTCCATCATAGCACCCAGCACAGTTGTCTGCACCCTCATGTGTTATTAAAAAGATGCTTAGCCTAAGTGGAAACCAAGACTCAAATTTAGAGAAAATCCTGGAGCCTTCAGAGAGTGGACCAGAAGCATCTCACAAAGAATTCTCCCCAAATAAGGTTCATTCCTTTCTACGTATGTCAAACATTAAGCAAAAACTTGGGTGGTACCAGCAACAGGGAAACCATATCAATTGTCAGTAGCAATATCAAGAAAGGTGAAGCTTTTTCAAAGTCTCCAGGACTCTCATCATCTAATCTTCCAAGAACTACCTAGTCATGGAGAAAGAGAAAGAGTTTAGTGCTCATTTTTTTGATTCCTTCCATCATATTTTGGTAACCTTATGATAATCTTCTAGGACAGAAATGCAAAAACAAATGTAATAAGGTCACCTAGCTGTACCCAAGTCTGGGGGCATGTTGCCATCACATAACTCAGCAGACAAAGGACAAGAGGCTGCAAAACTGCATATGCAGGGGTGTCCAGAGCTAGTACAGTGATCTCTGCAGGCATGAGAGCATTTCTTACCCTGCTTTAATTTTAATTCTGTTGTGCACAAGCTTAAATAGAGGATCAGTGCCCAAGAAAGGATGATATGTGCAAAGAGAAAGAAGGGCTAATGAACCTGAGCTAATGCAGTCCTGAAAACTCTTGAGCTTCCCTTTCTAGCCCTGACACACATAGGTTTGTTAATAGTCTCCATACTCCCAGGAAAGTCTGTGTTTCAATTATTCTGTCCAGTTACCACAATGGCCATGTTGTGGTGTCATTTAGATAATAGGTAAATACATTCCGTTCAAAAAATACTATCATTGTTGCTAGAATGCAAAGAACTTATAAGCAAAGAAATGTTTGAAAGTGAGCTATGAAAAAGCCAACTATCTTGAGCAACTCCAAAGACTTTTTTGGCAAGTCTCTTTTCTGAGAGCTTTGTATATAAATTCCATCATCGGCTTCAGCTGCTATGGCAACTGGAATATTTCGGAAATGATTTGCAGCGAGTATCACTACATATCCAGCATCTTTTGCAGGAAACAGAAAAGACTATGAGATCTAATCCACTCTAAATTTCAAAATACAGCTTCAATTTTCATTCCTGAAACCTATTTATGCTCCTATTTGCAAATCAACAGATAACAACCTGGTACACTGACCAGCACAAAGGAAGAGCCTTTTATTCCTTAACTAGTCACATGAAGGCATCTTAGTTTTATTGAGCCTTTCTCTTTTTCTGTTTTAATAGACTCTACTTTTTATAGCAGTTTTAAGTTCACAGCAAAACTGAGCTGAAAATACAGAGTTCCTACATCCCTCCCCCACCACAACACACACATACACACAGCCTGCCCCATTATCAACATCCCTCACCTAGGTGGTACATTTGTTACAACTAGTGAACCTACATCAGTACCACCCCATAGTCCACTGTTTCCATTAGGGGTTCACTCTCTTGATACTGTACATTCTATGGGTCATAATAAATGTATATTTATTATGTATATACCATTACAGTAGCATATAGAGTGACTTCACTGTCCTAAGAATCCTTTGTGCTCCACCTATTGATTCTTCCAACCCTGCTAACTCCTGGCAACCACTGATCTTTTTACCGTCTCCATACTTTTGCCTGTTCCAGAATGTCTTTTTTTTTTTTTTTTTTTTAAAGATTTTATTTATTTATTTGCGAGAGAGAGAATGAGAGACAGAGAGCATGAGAGGGAGGAGGGTCAGAGGGAGAAGCAGACTCCCCGCCGAGCAGGGAGCCCGATGTGGGACTCGATCCCGGGACTCCAGGATCATGACCTGAGCCGAAGGCAGTCGCTTAACCAACTGAGCCACCCAGGCGCCCCCAGAATGTCTTATAGTTGGAATCATACAGGATGTAGCCTTTACAAATCGTCTCCTTTCACTTAGTAATGTGCATTTAAGGTTCTTCCATGTCTTTTCATAACTTGATAGCTCATTTCTTTTTAGTGATGAATAATATTTCATTGTCTAGGTATACCACAGTCCATTTGTCCATTCACCTACTGAAAGACATTATGGCTGCCTCCAAGTTTTGCAATGATGAATAAAGCTCCTATAAATATCTTTGCACAGGTTTTTGTGCAGACAGAAGCTTCTGTGCACAGAATAATAAGGAAAGTGGTTGCTGAATTGTATGGTAAGAGTATGTTTAGTTTTGTCAGAAACCACCAAACTATTTTCTAATGTGATTTCACCATTCTGCATTCCCACCAGCAGTGAAAGAGAGTTCCTGTTGCTCCACATCCTTGTAGGAATTTAGTGTTGTCAGTGTTTTGGATTTTGGTCATTCTAATAGGCGTGTAGTGTTATCTCATTGTTGTATTAATTTGCATTTTCCTGAGGACATATGATTTTGAACATATTTTCATATGTTTATTTTCCTAAGCCTTTTTTTTAGTCATTTCATATGCCAAGATCTGAATGTCCCATTGAATGCTGTGCAACAGAATGAAAAGAAGCCCTTCAGTGATATGTTGGCTATGATTTAAGCAAAGAACCAACCATGGTTCTCACATTCTACACTGGAGAACTCCTCTTCCTGGATTACTAAAAATAGCTAATTTTGTTTGCTGGAGCAAAGAAAGCTGTGCAGAAATAAAAAGTAATGCAAATGCTGGGAAATTTCAATACAGCATTTGGACACATGCACCCTAACTACATGTATGAAAAACAATATCAAACAAGTTCCCAAGCTCTCTGCTTAAGGCATGACATAAAGGGAGTTCATTTAGAATTATCAGTGTTTGCCTGGAAGTCCAAAAAGTAAGATTTGTTCTTCCTTGAAATTCTCAAACAGCGTTCCTCTGAACACTTAGGGATGATAATCACATGGGTGAAGGTTAACCTCTCCAAATGAACTTGTAGAAAAAGAAGCATGGTAAGCTATCTAAGTATATGCTGCAGGATAATGAGGGAATTTGGGGGGGGGGGCGGCATTCTGATTTAAGCAAATACACTAGAATCCAAAAGAGCCAACATCTTAACTAAATACTGTAAACCCCTTAAAATAATGGCCAAGATGTTTTGGAAGTAAACCAATCAAACTGTAATTCTTTTTCCTCTTAAGGCTTATTGATTTTGTTTTTAAGATATTTACGATATTTTAGTCTCTTAGACTATTTTTGATGTAGAACATTTTTGGTGTAGAAACATACCTACAATGACTTTTTGAAGAGAATTTAACACAATTTGCACTACTTTAATCAATAGCAAAAAGCATTTCCAGCAGCTCAATCTTCCAAAAGCATACTTTAAATGTTGTAGTCAGTATGGGTAATACATAAGAAGTGTCAAGCAAAGGGAAGAAAAATTCAGTGGCATTCATGGATGTCACTTCCATCCATCCATTCATTTATTCCATAAAAAAACTGTTTTGAGTAACCACTGCATTCCAGGTACTGTTCTAACTACTTAAATATGTGAAGTTCACATTGATTTAACTCTGTAAGTAATACAGTATGTTAAAAGGTAGTAAGTGCTGTAAATCAGACAGGCTGGGCTGAGGCTGTGGGCAGAATGGAGCATGACATGGAGTCCCTAATAGGAAGGTGGCATCCAAACAAAGTCTTGAAGGAAGTGAGGGAGTTCTTGTGGTCCTCTGCGAGAAAGTGTTCTGGGCTGAGACAGCATCCAATACAAAGGCCCCAAGGAGGGAGCAGGTCCAGCACACTGAAAGATGGGCAAGGAGGCCAGCATGAGGAGAACAGAGCGAAGGGAGAGAGTCAGGTGCAGGCCTTTTCAGGCATAGGCAGAACTCTGGCTTCTACTCAGATAGGAAGCCACTGGAGGGGTTTCAGTTAGAAGAAATGAGTTACTTTTTAAAATCTCTTCTATTTTAGAAAATTTAAAACATAGCAAGTAAAGAAAAATGTATAAGGAACCACAGTGCATCATGACTTCATCTAAAATACCGTTTCATTTATACTCCCTACCCAACCCCCACCCCAGATCATTTTAAAGAAAACCTAAGACATCTTGTCATTTCAACCACAAGCATTTCAGTAGGAATCTCCAAAATATAGGTACCCTTTTTTCTTTTCAACACCACTGCAATATAATTATCACCCTCAATGTGAGCTTGTCCCACTCGGATCCCTGGCGTCACACTGCTAACCTGAAACTGGCCATGGGGGGAGTATGTATGCCAGGTAAATCCATAAACACTCAAATCTGGGTCCAACTGTTAAATATGTACCACCTCACCTCTGATTCATGCTTAAAAAGTTGAACAGTGCTTGTTGATAGCATTATGTCCACTCAGCAGTCACAGTTCCTTAGTAAGCTTATAATTTCTTTAGTTTGTATATTTGAAAAGGGATCAACATAAGATCTACACTTTGTGATTGTTCATATCTCTAAAGCCTCTTTTAATCCATAGGGTCTTGCACATCTCGCTTTTCTTGCTTGCTTGTTTTTGTTGTGACTTGATAATGAGAACCTGGGCTGTTGGTCCTGTAGAGTTCTCCACGGCCTGGATTTTGCTGACTGCAGGCCTGTAGCTCCACTTAACATGTTCCTCTGCTTCCTATAAACTGGTAGTAAGAACAAGTGACTTGCTCAGATTCAGGGTCCATTTTTTCCGGACAAAACTTCCTGGGTGGAGGAAGAGTACTTTCACCAGGAGCAACAGGAATGCA
The DNA here is from genome assembly GCF_002201575.2 of Neomonachus schauinslandi. Lineage (NCBI taxonomy): Eukaryota > Metazoa > Chordata > Mammalia > Carnivora > Phocidae > Neomonachus > Neomonachus schauinslandi. Next base: position 60,275,588 of record NC_058408.1, read on the forward strand.
GGTTGTTTTACTCTGTGGTGGTAACAGCCTACTAATGATCACTTCAGGATAATACTTTGCATTCTATCACTTTTCCTGCACTCATTACTTGGAATACATTTATTAGAGAAATTTGTATTTGTCAACCATTTGGTGAATTTACGTTTTAATGGGATCACTGATTGCTGTGCACAGAAAAGACTGTAGAGACAAGTGTGGAAACAGATAAGCAGGAGCCACCATCATGGCTAAGATCCAGGTCTAACCCTGGAGGTGTGAGAAGCTTCAGATTCTAGATCTTTCTTGAAGTACAGCCAACAAGAGGTCTCACTGGACTGAAGTTGTGGTTTTTGGAGGTGCCTGATGGTTGAAAGAACTCCAATTCCTAAGGCAGGAATTGGAGTTCTGGGTATAAATGCCAGGCACTCAGCCAGAGGGGGAGGGAAGGGAAGAGTGGAGTGTGTGGAGGGAAGAACTGACCATCCACGTTTCCTATCTTAACAAAGCTTCCTATCTATTGCTAAATATGCAGTTTGTTTAAAGACACAGCTGTTTACTTCTGAAAGATGGTAGTGAACATTACTAATAGTTATGGCATTGGCTTGAAAATAAAACATGAAGAAGGCTGAGAAAACCATGTATTTGCAAATATGTGAGGTTTGAGGAGGTCTTGGGAATGTAGTGTTAAAGATGTATGTACTTAACTGCACACTGTTACCAGCACTCTTTATTACTACCTATATTTAGATATGTCATGAATTAAAATACAATGACTAACTGTAGTAATTACAGTCTGTTGTAATGTTCTTGATCTATCACCAAAAAAAAAAAAAAAGTTGTTCCATTATCTAACAACCAAATTTTACAATAAACCTCATCTGGCATATTATTTAAAGGTTTTAAACTGTTCAGACCTGTGTATGAGTGGTGCAGTTCCCTAATTTCTCTGAGGATAGTTCATGTTTTCTCTGGTAGTTTCTCTTAGGAGTTTTTAACGGTTTTCTCTAATTTTCTTTTCTAAGTTTTAATGAAATAATTTACAAGTGTATATATTTTTTCCAGCATTTCTAGTCCCACTGACTAATTTTCTCAACTTATTAATAAAAAAAAAAAAAAAAAAAATAGGGCGCCTGGGTGGCTCAGTTGGTTAAGCGACTGCCTTCAGCTCAGGTCATGATCCTGGAGTCCTGGGATCGAGTCCCGCATCTGGCTTCCTGCTCAGCAAGGAGTCTGCTTCTCCCTCTGACCCTCCTCCCTCTCCTGCTGTCTGTCTCTCATTCCCTCTCTCAAATAAATAAATAAAATCTTTAAATAAATAAATAAATAAATAAATAAATAAATAAAATAAAAAATAACCAGAAAAACAGGCGTTAATATAAAACTGGTGCTCAACCCCACGTCATTTTCAACCTCAGGTTTCTAGATCAATTTCCATCTCAGTGACCACCATGCTCCCGTAGGCTCCAACATGGCCAAAGCCACCAGCAAGCATGCCAGAATGTTACCGGGTGTGTGCTGAGAACCTGCAGGAGACACGTTCCACGAGACATTTATAAAAGGAATAAAATAATCTGATCACTGGATGAGTTCCAAAGGTCTTGTGACAAACATCATGTTCTCCATCCTCTTTTTTATAGAAGGAAAAAGATGTAGAGAGGTAAGATGACTCCGTCTAACGTCATTGTAACTAAGCAGTGGAAATGAAACTGGAAATGGTTTGTGGGTCTTGAAGCATGGAATTCAGATCAGAATAAAAAGAAAGTAGATTAATTTGTTTCCCGATTAACTACAAGAGGACATTATATTCTCTCTCTCTCTCTTTCCCTCTCTACACACACACACACACACACACACACACACACACACACACACGCACACATCTGGGAACCCAGTTTGGAACACAAGAGGTTAACTGGCAAAGCAGATGTTCTATGACTGGTTGTCACAGTGTTTCCTTTCATAGCACACTAACAAGGTAATGAGATGGTTTGTAAAGGAGAAAGGCTACAAAAATGAAATCAAAGCCCTTGGCAGGCAAATCAGTATTTGTTCACCTGTTGGGTGTGTTTTGCTTGAATAGATTTTTATTGAAAGATTCTATTGTGTTTCCCATGATTTAGATATTATTTTTTCAGCTTTAAGAGTGACCATAGAAAATGCTCTTGTTCCTGTCCAACCTCTATTTGCAATTTACTGAATGAGTCATTTTTAGAGAGGATCCTGAGAATATCCAAAATACCATGAGTGGGCCCTGAAAGCACACTCTCTCCACTCCATCCTAATGAATTTAAAAGTGGTTAAAGGCAAACTTACTAAATTCACTGACCTATTAATAATGCCACACTGAAGAAGATTCTAATGGAGATTCTGTGTAACCAAGTGCCAAGGGAGAGAAATAACAAACGCAGATTACATAAAAATAAACATCAGACTGTTTTGAGTGCATCAATTACCTTGGTACTTCTCATTGAGCTAAGGCAGTGAATAGGCCTTTCAAATATAGTCCTATTAACTCACCAAAGGATCTCAACAAACTGCTAAAAGAGCTTCAGTTATTTATGCAAACCATTACAAGACATAGGTGTCCTTTGGTAAAATTAAAATCTAGGTAAGAGGAAGATAACGAGAGGGGGCTGGTCACTGATCGCCCATGATATGGCAGGCCTCTGGCTAGGCCCCACTCTGAGTTCTATCAAGACATGAATGTTTCTTCACTGGAACAGAAATCCCACAGGAACGCGAGCCTTGTTTGCTTTGTGTCTCTGCTGTCTCCCAGCAGTATTCTTCAATGAATGTCTTCCCAGAGGAGTGGCCCATCTAAAGCTCAGCGGGTCTCCTTGGCAAAGGTCATGTCTTCCCTTGGCCTCAGGGTACAGATAGAGGAGGCAATAAGGAAATGTATTTGATGAGTATTTCAGTGGTATGTTGATACTCAGCTCTTCACCTCAGGATTTCACTGCTACGATTCTATGCTTAAAACGTGCATTTGGATGCACACATCCTTACCTAGGGGAAATGAATGACTCTGGACACAGTGATCTTTATTCTTTGCCAAGGGCTGTTTCAGGCAATGATGCCACTTAGAAGCAATGGCCCGCAGTTGCTAGGGAGATAAGGAGAATGGGGAAGAGAGGCACTGAGTGCTTTCTTTAGCCTGCAGCCCAGAGCACAGTGACCAGAATGGAGAAACAAGGCCAGCCCGGCCTCCCAATCAAATCCCTTACAGTCCACTGAGGATAGAAGTAGCTGTGATCCCATTTTGGTATTTAAAATAGAATCGCCAAAAAATTAGCTTAAAACTCTGCTATATTCTCATATTTCAGTTTTAAAGTGTCAATTGTTAAAAAAAGGGGGGGAGGAGGGGAAGAGGGAGAAACAAAGCAGCCTTATATTTTTACAAAGATGTGGATTAAGCCCCTGGAGAAAGTATTCCACTTCAGACATGTGCCCTGAGACATGTCAGCAACAAGCCTGACAGAGAGACAGAGCAAACTGTCTTTTATCAGCTGGTCCATTTCCTGAGACACCCAAAAAGGCTCATGCTCGGCTGTTTAAGTACTTTTGAGAACTGGACAAGACAGGTGCAAAGTATTCTCGTAGGCTTCTATCATGGCCTGGATGTAAGTCTCCTTAATCTAGCAGCGGCACCACGACCGTGGGCTGCTTTGCACAGCTCACTCTTCAGGCCGGCTCACCCGTCCACAGGATGGACTGTGTGTGGGTCCTCTGAGCTTAACGCATACAGAAAAACAGCACAGGAAAGACACGGGGATTTATTCAGGGAAAGCTAGCTAATACAGATTTTTAAACTCAAAATGTTTGGAATTATGTGAATTGCATGACTGGCCCTTATGACTTCCGGCGTCCTTTGTTACTCTCCATCAGCTTCTCTACACTGAGGACCACCACCACCTGTGTCTGAGTGGCCTCAATGAGTGAGTACCTGAGCAAACCAGTCAAAAACTGCCCATTTCGTTTCTGTTGCTTATGTTGCAATAACCTCTCCTGTAACATTCAAGGTATGCAGGCACTCAACAGAAAATGACAAGAATCAACAACCCGTGTCGTGGCATCTGGCATTAAAATTGTAGGCATCTGACGTTTGCCACTGGACACAGAAGATTTAGACAATACACTCATCTTTCAGAGAATTACTAGAACGCTGTATGTGGTAAAGTCAGTATAACACCAAAGATCTGCGGAACATTATGTTATCACGTTATACTTTACAGTGCATTTTCCCATAAAGGAGTTGGGGAAAAGGATACAGATTGTGGCATTTGCTTCTCTGGCACAGGAGACAAGGCAAAACGCAAATGTTAGAATCAATCTCCTATTACAACATCACACTTCACGTGGGAATTGAAATAGCAAAGATTCACAGAACGCCCCAGCTGCCTCAGTGTAGCTGTTCACCACACAGAGTTCACATTCTTATTAACTCGGCTTAAAAGAATCCATTTGTCATGGTGGCATAACTATCCTTAAGAACTCTCATGAGCTGGGTTGTAACACCATGGTCAATGCTACTCCAAACATCTGATGCCATTCCAGAGTAAGGAGAGAGATACATCCAGCCCCAAAACACCATCAATGCTGTCCCGTGAGTAATTCCATTACAAGTTAATAAGGCATATTTCCTAGGCAGACAGCATTGCTTCTTCCTGATGTCTAAAAGGTAGACCTTTGTATTTTTAGACAAAGAATTAACATTAATTTTAAGGAGAACAAGAAACCAATGCTTTTCCTCGTGGAAAAAGTCAAGAACCTGAGAAGCTGCCTCCTGATACCAAACCCATCTTCTCCTTTAGTCAAGTCAACCATCTCCCACTACATGTCTTTATCTTAGGAAACAATGTAAATTAAGCCTGGAGGAAGAAGCAGCGTGAGTGTGTGTGTGTTTGTGTGTGTACTGAAAGAGAGAAAGAGACACACAACAGGATGATAGGAATATGTCCTTTTTACCAATATACTACCCACATGGTCAAGAAGGTTACCAAAATCCAGGACAAAATCAGAGCCTCATGAAATTCCCAGGGGGCTAGTGACTGCCCACGAAGGGGAGCTTATAGGAGCGACTGGCAAGTACGGCATCCTCCTAGGTCTGCTAAAACACACAGCTTGGTTATTCCTAAAACTCATGCACGATGCATAACTGTACATTAAAAAATCACAGAGCTTACAGGGGGGCAAATATAGGTAAGGACACAACACTCAAAAACTCCATCTGCGACACACAAAAAAAGATATGAACCTAATAAAAATGGGGGCACAGGTTTTCACATATTAATTGGTTAAGTAATACATCCATACTCTAGTAGATAACACATAGTCTCCATCTTGGAAAAGATCTAAAGTTGACTGGCTAATGCAAGTGGGCATGGGGCTGGCAAGCTTACCACTTGTGAGCTACTGCAAAGTGAGGGGAAGAGGACTGTCTGAAACTGGGAAGCTGGAACACCAGATGGAGGTGGATGTGGTTCATCACACAGTCCCGAACCATGAGGTGGTTGGTAGAGGTTTGAAAAGTGCGTTTTATGAATTTCTGTATGGCTCAGTTCAGCTGGGTGTGGTTTTCCTAATCCACTCACAAAGGAAATCACACATAACTACTGTGAAATCTGCCATTTATGCAAACTGCTCCCTAATGTATTGATGGTGTTGGAATTAACAGTGGTCAATCTCACAATCAACTACCTTGTTTCATTTACCAGGGGAATTTTATGATTTGACTTTACATACATTTTTTAACTAATTAAAGTGGTCTTCTCAAGTTTTGCATTTCCTCTCTTTTTTTTTTTTAAGATTTTATTTATTTATTTCACAGAGAGAGAGAGAGCACAAGTAGGCAGAGTGGCAGGCAGAGGGAGAGGGAGAAGCAGGCTCCCCACTGAGCAAGGAGCCTGATGCAGGACTCGATCCCAGGACCCCGAGATCATGACCTGAGCTGAAGGCAGATGCTTAACTGACTGAGCCACCCAGGCTCCCCTTCCTGTTGTTAACTGTCTGATGCCTGAAAATAGTTACACCTTATTGCCTTAAAATTTCAGAATAGGAGAAAAAAATATTTCAAAAACTTAATGGTTAAAAAAATGTGTCAATAACCAACAATGAGTCACTTTCTCGTGGTACCAAAGATTTTAATTTATTTTCTAACAGGATCTCTATTTGATATTCAGCTAAACTACATCTCCAACAATACGGACAATTCCCACCTAATGACCCCTCCCGCTCCAGAGCTGTGGACTGTCACACACAACCGATGACCAGAAAAGACCCTGATAAAAGAAGCAAACTATTTAAGACCACCATCCCACAAGGGATATAAATTCTCCTGTGACCAGTGTTCATAAAAAACTCTAATTCTAAATTTCTTGCTGGCCTTGGCCAAAATATGGAAGTGGATAAAATTCATCTTTGATGTCTGACTCCCCATTTTGAACTTCTTCACTATCAACAGTATCCCTGCCTCTCTAATCAACATAGCAATATGACAAATTCAAGCATACTATGATGTAAATGACTAATGAGAAATAACGTGTCACTTCTCTTAAGAATGTTAACATCCTAGACAGACAGGAAGCCTTATGTCCAAGAAACAGATTTCTAATCATCAAGAAGAAAGAGGAGAAAGGGCTTTTCTACAATATCATTAACAGCCTCAAACTTTGAAGGTTAAGGGATAGGTGGCATTGCTGTTGGCTTCTAGTTTGGCAATGGTGTGCTAACAAATGGTTAATAATTGGCTCTCCAAAAAAAGTATGTGTATATAAACATAAAAATGTATGTTCAATAAATATAAGTTTATTATAAATTATAAATTAATAATAATATCTAAGTCTAGATATTATAAATGTATGATATTAAGAATGTGTACCACACAATTTATCAAGAATGAAACAGACAATACCTCTTTATTGTAAATTCCATATAGCCAATTGATACTCCCAGGATGCTTATACTGGATTCCACCTAATTCTTGTATCCTTAGCCAACCAACCATGGCTGCAATTCAACTAGGAGTTGACAAATGGAGTTGTATCCCAATTCGTAACCCCTTTCCCAATAAAGTTTCTGTCATAATCTTGTATGTGGCATGAATGCTGGTGGCTATTTTTGTTTATATTAACAAGTAAGACAAAAGTAAAACAATGAAGATGAATGTCCAAATTTTACTTCTTTATCAATGATGTGAGCAACTTTCTTTTGTTGATTCAGGTAACAGTTTCCAAATATCCAGAGAACATCCCCTTTTTTTTGGCTGTTTACAATGTAACAGGTATAGACACAATGCACTTTTAAGTTTATATATGCATTGCTAAAGTTTTCTCAATCACTTTCTGAAGTCTAGATAGTTAAAAAAAAAATCAAGCAAGTGCTGATTTGTACTGTTTGCTGATTTCTAGAATGCAATGCTCCCAATGTGGCTGATTTCAAGCTTCCAATGTATGATATTGAACCCAGAGATGGGAAGGGAGGAACAGTTTATTTACAAGATGTAAATAACCTTTGGAGGACAGATAATAATAAAATGTGGGAAAATAATTAGGAATTGATGAGTTTTGAGTATTTATTACCTCCTTTTAATATAACTTATTGAATTATTATGGACAACCAACATAGAGACTTCCTGAAAACTTAACAATGGGTGACCAGCTCCAGAACACCACTGGTCACCAGTAACAACTCATTTAGGATGACCTGGAGCCCAATGCAGGGTAAAGACCTGCCTCTTACTTTCTACATTTGTGTTTTCTTGGGTATCTCAATGTGCCCAAGGGGAACTGCTATCAACACTTCAGCTGAATCAAACCTAAATCCTGAGCCAGGCTTCTCACCCAGGAACCCACCACACTTAGGACCACATGCCCACCCACCCAGGATTCTGATGATGGGTTTGGGGAGGAGAGACCATCAGTGGCTATCCACATGCACCAGTATGCACACTTCAGAAAACATCATGAAACAAACATCTCAGTTGTTGACATTATAAATGTACCTCCTTGGATTATCAAGGTTTCAGACTTCTGCTTCTTGGCCACTCATCAGTGGCTGTTGTTGGATATATTTTTAGGTTCTGAACATATCTCACAAGGACAATAATATCATCATCGCCTTTGCCAAAGCAGAAGATAACATTTGGCAGTAAACACTGATTCATATGTCATCCCAGTTCTTCTGAGATTCGTTTCCAAGGCCCTCCCTGTCTTCCCTATAGAAACTATATCCTTTCCTGTGTATTCTACATGATAACCATCTCTGCCATTTTTTCCTGACGCTACAGGAGACCCACTTCACCTTCTCAATGGAAACCTGGAGCATAATGTTTATTCCTTGTATATAGTACATTTGTCTACATCTTATAGACATATTCCCTGCCACCCCGGAATTTATAGCCAAAGCATAAACATTCTGATAGGAAAGGGCAAATAAAGACATATATATGGACAACAGCTTAACATTATTAAGTCAACACTGGAAGTCAAACATCAAACACTAATAGAAGTCTCCACAGTTTTCATAATAAAATTTAACAATAAAATTATACACATCTACAATATTTCACATTAAAAAATTAGACTTCATTGGAATGTACCAAGTGGATGGCCTCAAAGGGCTCTCCTCTTTAAAAAGCCTGTTCTTATATTTGATGGCATTTTAAATTATCCTCTGGTGTATGTGTGCACTTGCCAGCATTTAAGTGCCTCTACTGTGAGGAGTTTCAGTATGGAGAGTTATTTTATAAGCAGAAATAATCAACATTTATATTATTTTTTAATCATTATAAAGCAAGAACTACTTGGTTATTCAATTCTCTGCTTCATTTATAAAATGTTGCATAGGCTTAACCCTTTAAAAGTGCATGGCATTTGACCTTTTTTTTAAACACAGAAGGTAGAAACAGATGATCAAATGAAGGGCATTGATCCATAAATTACTCCTCAAGTAAGACATCTGGGTCATCTGTGATTTTTCAAATGGTTCATCAGATTGCTAAAATGATTAAGTGAACAACTAGAGCAAAAACAAGAAATCAATGCAGACAGGGTAGCACCCACAGGCACTTCTCATCTCCTAGAGAGGCTAGTCTAGGTCCCTCTGGCAACTTTAACTTGGTTGACTGATAATATTTAATATGAAATCCTGGTGGGTTGTCAATAAATGTTAACTTTCTTCTCCCTTTCTAAAATAAAAGCATGTAATGATGATTTATTACTTGACTTTGATTTTTCCCATGTTCTACTTCCATGAAATGCAGATATGAAGTACTGATACAAAAGAAAAAAACATATAGGAACACATCAAAGTATTACTGTTAATGGTTTCTGCTAAATGTTGACATTTTTAAAATCTGTAAGAAAATACACCAAAAAATTAATGGCAATACTGTCTCCAAATGGAGGAATTATAAGTAATGTCTTATTTTATTTTTTTCTGTGTTGTCCAAGTTTTCAAAATGATCATGTATTGCCACTGAGTTAGAGAAAGTTTTTTTTTATTCATTAAGATCATTTTATTAATTCAGCAAGCAGTTGTGAGTATTTGTTAGTTTATGAAAGTTTTATTTTTTAAATCTTTAGATCTTTTTTTTTTTTTGAGAGAGAGAGAGAGAGCACATGGCAGGTGGTGGGGGAGCACAAGGGAGAGAATCTTCATCTCACGACCTTGCGATCATACCTGAGCTGAAATCAAGAGTCCAACGCTTAACCAACTGAGCCACCCAAGCGCCCCAAGAAAGTTTTATTTTTAATAGGCTAACTGAAAAGAGAGAGAACATAATCCTATCTCATTTCACTTGCTAAATATCTTTAAGAAAGCATTTTATAATTTAATTTCTGCTTTAAAAAGTTTTAAATGTCTATGGGGCGCCTGGGTGGCTCAGTTGTTAAGTGTCTGCCTTCGGCTCAGGTCATGATCCCAGGGTCCTGGGATCGAGCGAGCCCTGCATCGGGCTCTCTGCTCAGCGGGAAGCCTGTTTCTCCCTCTCCCACTCCTCCTGCTTGTTGTGTTCCTTCTCTAGCTATGTCTCTCTCTGTCAAATAAATAAATAAAATCTTTAAAAAAATAAATAAATAAAAAATAAAAAAGTTTTAAATGTCTAAAAGAAGCTAACTACTCTCCTAGCCTTTTCCCAGCCATGCTGAACTATTTATAGTTTACTAAAGCACCACGCTGACTCCAAATCTGTGCCCTTGCGGATGCTGTTCCTGATATTTCCCTATGTATATTCTTCAAGCAACTAACTCCTAGTTTTCCTTCAAAGCTCAGTATCACCTTCTCCAGGAAGACTTTTTGGGCTCCCCGGTACTATATAAAAGTTCATCCTTTGTGTTTAATGGACAGCCTTCTATGCACTCAAGAGTAAGCACTTATCCCACTGTAATAACTTCAGAAAGTGTGTAATTCCCAAGGGACTTAGCACAGAGCCTGTTGAATAAAGAGATGAATGAATAGCAATCAACTTGGACATTTCCATAATTTAAGCAAATGATTGACCTTTGTTCTTTCTCTCACTTAAGTGATTGGCTCTTTGACTAGAGCAGTTAAACTAACTAGGTGTTTTGACACCTTAAAAAGTTATTTATGTACAGTTATTTGTGCTAACTCAATCCATAATTTAATTAGTAGTATTTATTCAGTAAATATTCATTGATGGCACAGCAGGTTCCAGATTCTGTGTTAAACACTGGAATACAGGACTAGAGAGACAGTGCCTCTTCTCTCAACAAAACTGAGACCAGTGGGGATAATAGTGGAGGTACAGTTATAGTCAAGGGGTACCGAGGCATGCTCTTTCCAGAGCAGCAGCAAAAAAGGATGGTGCAGGGCGTGGGGACAAGCCTTCTCTGTTCCAACAGTGTATTAAATTAAAATCAGCTGGGTTTACAATACAAAGCAAGATAAAGACTGGACTGGACAATTACCTGAGTAATATAATCAGTGTGAACACCCAAAGTTCTGGAAGTTGAACAGACAAAGGAAATGGCAAACCCCATAGCTATTAGCATGGGCTCACGGTGGAAGATTGGAAGACGTGCTAACCACCACTCACTGCAAGAAATCCAGATCTGGAAGAGGGAATTTTATGAAGATTTTATATATATTTAAACCTCATGTTAATTTATTATTTCCCAAATCCAATTCCCAGGTCTGAAATTAGGCAGGGAGGGAGGGATAAATGTCTCCTTAAATTGTACCACCACAGGGAGAAATTCTTTTGGATCAAATTGTTGTAGAACAGTAGAGTTCCAATTTGCCATCTCCACTTTAAACATTGTTGTCTTTCCTGTCTCCCAAACAAAGTTGTCTCCATATTAAAAACCTAAGCACAAGTGGTCTTTCTGTCTTCACAGCTTGCAAGCAATTCGGAGTGCCCAACTGGATTAGACACCCAGTCTCCCTTGCACCTCGGCCAGCTATTATGCCTCCATGCCATTCCACAAATACAAAGCTGGGTGAACACATCAGATTTACTTTCCAAAGACATAATGAAGAACATTCAGCTTAATTAAGAGTGACAAGCCAGATTTTTAACTACTTCAATTCAAACTCTTTCAAACTGTTCTTCCTAAGATTGTTACTTCATACCATAGAATACTGTCATTGATACATAACAACATGAAGACAGGAGGTTGTGGTTGCTTCGATTCTGAGAATTACCACATATATCATGTATTTACTACCAACCGTAAAGAACAAATCATACCTAGAATAACCATAATCCTAAATAATCTTCTGTAGTATATTCTGCACACAGTAGCAGGATTAGACCTCTTAAAACAAAGGTCAAAAATGTGTCCCTGATTACAAGGGTATAATTCTTGCTCATTATTTGTGGAATAAAGTCCAAGCCTCTGCTCTAGAATTCAGGCTCTTCATAAGCTGACTCTAGTTCACCTCCTTCACTGATTATCCACATCCCCTGAAAAACCAGTACTCCAACCCTGAAAGACCCTGTGTTATTCCCTGAGCATTCGGAATACTCTTACACCTCCACGTCTGTTCTCTCCCTGTTCCTTCCTCCCAATTCACCTATTCAAACCCAACTCATCCAAAGCCCTCCTCTCTGGAGCTTGCCAGATCCTGCCATCTGAGGGTAATGTCTGTCCTCTGCACTCTCACCTTTCTGGTTTATAATGCTCTTCCCACCTCTGTCATATCTTACTCATTTTTATAGACTTCCTCAGCAGTTAGCACATGGTAGGTGTATAATTACAGAACTACAAGCAAGTAACAGGATCATTTAAAATAATTATTCAGAAGACATTCCAGAATTATTTCATTTCTCTGCATGATTGCACATATCCTTATTTGATAGGCTCAGATGTTGTAAGATATTGGGGGCTGTGTTCACCCTATAACTGACATCATTAGTGCATACAGATAACAGCCTATCTGCCATTTATTTATTGCTCACATAAAGAAAGATCATGAAAAAATCTGATGTTTGAATATCCTACGTGTAGAAATTCAACTGAAACGGGAGTGTACTATTATCTGCCTCCCTGAATTTAATTATCAGCTGCATGAATTGCCCTTTATGGGTGAACTGTGAGTCTTGATGCTAAGCAACTCCTCAGACATTCTTTAAGTTCCAACCCCAGAAAATTTTAAGGCCTTCCTGGCATTAAGTGATAAATACCAACATGATTACTCCTGAAGATGCTAGTTTGGGAAATCCTATTAGATGGTACTGTAGCGAAGTGTCAGCTCTATGTGGTCATATCGTCAATAGCTCCACCTTTTCCTAGCAAAATATTCTATAAAATGCAAGTTACAGATATTATAATTCATGAATTCCCACATGAGAGATAAATGAAAATAGAATCACAGATATTGCTCAGACCTTGAATTTTTATGCTGCAGCCTTGGAATACTCTGAAGGACAGAAATCAGTTTGGTAGGGCTGGGAAATAAAATGATTTCTAAATTCTTCTGATAGTAAGAAACAGATATATAAATTTTATCAAGGTGGAAAACAAAAACCAAGGGATTTTGATTATTTGATTTAATCATTTAAATATCATATTTATTTTCATACACTACATACTCCCCCAACTACTGTGATATTTTCACTTGGAAATAAAAGGAGAGATTTTTTTTTAAAGTGAAGCATCTGATTCTGTGATAATATAAAATTTCTTGATAATATGTTCCTGTAGACATATTAAGTGCCAATGAATACACCAAGTTCTGGCTAATACACAATGCTTTATTTTTTTTTTTAAGATTTTATTTATTTGTCAGAGAGAGAGAGCAGCAGAGGGAGAAGCAGGCTCCCCGCAGAGCAGGGAGCCCAATGCAGGACTCGATCCCAGGACCCTGGGATCATGACCTGAGCCGAAGGCAGACGAAGGCAGACTGAGCCACCCAGGTGCCCTACATAATGTTTTAAATACCAGTAGATGTGGCGACAATTTCTTTCATTTAAATAGTGATGCATTTGCAAGACACACCATCTACCTCCTCTAAACCAAAGAGGTACCTGTCTGAGCCTGTGCGACCCCGCACCCTTGCTGAAGGGGCAGACCTAGGGGAGCAGGCTTAATGCCAGTCTTCTCCTTCCCCCTAGGTCCAAGTAAAGGAATAGAAAGTGAGGCGTGCCTGGGTGGCTCAGTCGTTAAGCGTCTGCCTTCGACTCAGGTCGTGATCCCAGGGTCCTGGGATTGAGCCCCACATCGGGCTCCCTGCTCTGCGGGAAGCCTGCTTCTCCCTCTCCCACTCTCCTTGCTTGTGTTCCTGCTCTGGCTATCTCTCTGTCAAATAAATAAATAAAATCTTTTTAAAAAATAATAAAAATAAAAAGTCTTTGCCCTGACATTAAAAAGCTAAAAATAAAAATAAATAAATAAAAAGCGAGCCCTAACTCAAGGACAGTCGATGCACAGAAGAGGCTGTGACAAACCTATGCCCAACTATTCAAAGATAAACTAGGCTATCACGTTCAAACTCAAAATTCGGAGTTAGAAAATCAGAAGAGCAAGCCAGTGTAATTTAATGTTATAAGGAAGTACAAAAGGTGAGGTACAGGGTAAAGGCCAATCAGTAGGAGAAAAGGCAAATGAAGAAGTCAGCGAGAAGCCTTTACCAGTCAAGACCGGGGCCCCACAGCTGTCTGAGGTCCTGATTCTCTGAGATTCTGATTCCAGGCAACCCGCTGGGTTACAACTTTCCTCAAATATACCACAAAGTCCAAGAAAACAGCATAATGTGCCCAAATAATTTAGACATATTCTGGAACTTCATAATAAAAGAATTTAACCTATTCCTGATAGACTCCTATAACAAAGTGACAGGCAAAGAGTGCAATTTTTTTAAAGCCCAAGCTCCCTGAGCCCAAAGCCCAGGTCTGCCATTTACTACCTGTAGGGCCCTAGACAAGCTATTCAATTTCTCCAAGCCTCGTGTATCTCATGTGTAAAATGGGTACAATCACAGTGCTCCAAAGGGTTATTATGAGCAATAGGCGAGATGGTGAATGCGTAGTAGTCAACACAGATAGCCATCAGTGTTGTTGGATGATGATCACAATTGTGATGATGATAATGATGATGAGTTTCTCTTGCACACTGTATAATGGTTCAACAGAGAAATAAATGAGCTTTAAATTTAAACTAACGCTCTAGCCACTTATCACCAGCTTGCTCACTTAAAATAGGTAACTATTACAGTTAATATTTTAAACACCGGATGCATTGCTTGGAGACAATTTGGAATGGAAAAGAATAGATATGGAAGCAGAAACCCAGAACTGTTTCTTTCCTTATAACCTAGATTATGGTTTCCTTTCTATCACCACCCACTGATTCTAGATCTCATATACAAGCCCTGCCCCTTTTCCCCATTTTCTCTGCAAACAGTATAACTCATGCTCTCAATACTCTCCTGGGGATTTTATGAGGGTCTCATCATTGAACCTCCTGCCTTCTCATACAGGCATCCTTTGCACTGCTTCAGAAGATCCTCCTAATTCATGGTCATCCCCAACTAAAAACTCTTCTATAGAGTACCACTGTACGCTTAATAAAGGTTTAAACTGTGTTATAGTGATCATTACAATCCTTCACAATCTGATCTCAGCTCCTGGCATCATTCCCTTCTGTTACCCACTAACTTTCCATGGCCCTTTCTAATATGTTCATTCTCCCTGGCTATTTTTCTCTGCCTTGAGGTCTCCTTTAACTTAGGTGACTAGGTGAAAATCTGACCTATTTTGTAAGGCTCAGCTCATTGTTTTTTCTTTATGAAATATACCTAATTCCTTTATTAAGAATATTTTTTCTACGGTAAATGAGTAATGTGTATTTCTACTATAACACATCCCATTCTAATAGAAATCTATGATTGTGTCTTTTTTTAAAAAAAGCTATGGCTACATTTTAAGTGAAGAGGAATGAAAAAAATGATCACAAATTTCATCAGCAAGGTAACTGGTTCGAGAAAAATATTGGTAAACATATTTGAAACTTCTACATCATATATTTTAATGTCCACATGTCCCCATCAACAACCTGATTCTAAGGAGATTAAAAGGATTCTGTTAACTAGGAGAAAACAATCATTTACACAGCAAAGACTGTCTCTATTTCAATGTGGCTAACTTTCCTAACCCTTATGTCATCTCTACTCACTACAATGCCAGGCCTTCCTGGTGCCCTTGAGCACCAGTAAGACCAGAGGTCAGGGGCTATCAGCCCTTTTTAAGTAATTCTCAGTGAGTTATCACTGTGATCCAAACTAGCAGAGGATCCTTGTACCTACCAGTTACACAGAAGTCGTACAATACTGACGGACATTTTTCCAGGGAAGAGGTGGCCTGCAGGTGCACAGAAGGGTGCTCAGCATCACTGGATATTAAGGGGGTGATTAGGCCTATGGTGAGGTGTCACCTCACACCTGTTGGAATAGCTGTCATCATTAGGGGGGTGGGAGATGGCAAAGCTGGCGGGGATGTGGGGCAGGCCTTGTGCTCTGTTGGTGGGAACGTGGGTTGTTGCACCCACTACAGAGAACTGTATGGAGAATTAGGGATGGAGCTGCCATGTGTCAAGTGGCTTACTTCTGGATGTATGTCTGAATGAAACAGAACCACTGTCCCAAGATGATGTCTGCACCCCCGTGTTCACTGCAGTGTTGTTTATGGTGCCTAGGACACGGCAACAGCCTGGGTGTCCATCGGCAGATGGGTGAGTGGAAAGGATGCAGAGTGCACAGGTGGTGACACACTGTTTAGTTAGACAGGAAGGCAAGTCCCGCCATTTGCGATGACATGGATGGATTTTGAGGGCATTGTGCCAGGTGAAGTGGGTCTGCCAGAGAAAGACAAATACTGTATAATCTCACTTACGTGTGAAATCTTAAAAAAAAAAAACACTCTTGGAAACAGAGATCAGATTTATGGTTGCCGGGGCAGGGGGCAGGGGAAGGGGGATTGGGCAAATGTCGTAAAAAGGCACAAACCTCCAGTTATAAGATAAATAAGTTCTGGGAATGTGATGTACGTGAGGACTACAGCTAACAATACTATAGTGCATATCTGAAAGTTGCTAACACAGCATATCTTAAAAGTCTTCATTATAAGGAAAAGGGAAAAGTGTAACTGAGTGAGGTGATAGATGTTAGCTCAACTTGTGATAATCATTTCACAACATATACATATTTCAAATCATGATGCTGTGCACTTTAAACTTACCCAATATTATATGTCAATTATATCTCAATAAAACCGGAAAAGAGAAAAAACATACAATAAGTACTACTTTGCTGATTAAAGTCTACAGCACGACTCCACAGTTACTCACACAAAGCTGTAAATACAGAATTGCAAAATGACCACAGGACAGCAAAAAGAGTATTTATGTTGATAATGTGAGAGTTGGAAGGAGGAACAAATTAAAGGATCCGAACAGCTTCAAGGCATCGTTCGTGTATGCGCAACATACTGCCAGACACAGGTGCACACGTTTGAACCTGTTCCCGAATAAATCTTGTTCGACATTCACTTCATTACTATCGGAAAGCAACAACATATGCCTGTTGGCAAGAGGTTCTCTCTCCATTTGGGTCACTGGCAACCTTTATATAGAGACCAGTTGGCAGACTCCAGGGCCTCATGCATGGATTTCAGATCTGATATTTGTTGTGCATGTGTCTCTTAATGTTACAGGACAACATTCTGCTCACAAGCCATTACCGTGTGTTTAAGTCAGATCAAGTACAAACACACAGACACACACAGACACACACACACACACACACACACCGGGGAGGGAGGGGAGATCCGTAAACTGATCAGGGGAAAATGTCATTTTCCTTACTTCTCCAGGCAAACAGGATGACTTGGAACAACCACTACTCTTTTATTCTTTCCTTATTATGTCCCAGGTACCCTCTACTCTACAGGCTACACTGTCAAATACACTACAGTCCAGGGTAACAGGGGTCTACTGATGAAACACAGCAATCCTTTTGCCACCTCCTCAAAGCAAAGGTCAGCGTCCCCAAGGGCTATGAGGTTTCTCAGGAAGATCGTACAACTGTTCAAAGAAAGCACTGGCAACTTCAGGTCCCCCCTTTCAGGATCCATAGCCAGAACCACTGGGCGCCTCATCTCTGGTTTCACTGCTGGTTGGAAAAGACTAAGGGAAAGAATAAATCCCCCGACACGCTCCTCCCGGGGCCCCAGCTGTGTGACCGCATCAAGTCCCGTGAAGAGCCAAGAAATCCCCCTCAGCCTGGACCCTCCACAGAAAGTACTGGATAAGACAGACTGTGGCCTCTTCCTCATTTGCACATCAGTGTATTAAATATACAGACTCCTCCAGCCATCACCTTCCTTCCTTCATTTCTGTATCAGAGTGTTTCTCCAGGTGTCTGCTGGAGAAGGTCATCAAGAGGACATGACTGCAGGTTGACCCACGGGCTGCCTCCTGGCAACCAGAGGCTCCTCACCTCCCCTAGGTTCTTGGAATGTACATTTTACCCTCTGTTCCCAAATGGGAGCCATTTTCAAGGGCGCAGCCTGGAGACAGCAATGTGGCATTCAGACCACCATTGTAGGGTATCCGTGACTGAACCCCATTAAGACCACTATAGAAACTTTAAGATTCTGGAGGGTGGATGAGGGCATCTACTGGACTTGTGGCCACCCCATCAAGCCTCATAAGTGCCCTGGCTTTATTACCTCTGCCACCTGCCACCCGGAGTCGCTGCCTCCCCCTTCGCTGCCCTCCGGGTACCATGGCCAGTTTTCAGATTTCAGCCAGGCGCCCCTGAGGGTGCAACGATTGGACCGCCCACAAAAGCTCTGCCAAATTTTGTTTTTATTTATTGCTTGTACTTCACCTTGTGCTTTAAAAAATGTATTTGAAATTTATCTAAATTATTATTTATATCATGCTTCATTTTTTAAAATATATATAAGGTCAATAACAAAGATACACTAAATTTCAATGATTAGAAAATCCCAGAGAAACAAAAATAACAGAAAAAATAAGATCAGGCCTTAGATACCGCCAGGTAATTACAATAGCTGTTTGTCATCTCTTACACCTCTGTTCAAGGAAGTCCACAGATAGGGCCTCTGAGCATTCTAGTGTTTGTGGGAAAATGCAACTGATTATAAGACATACTGTGTCATAAGTAAACTTTATAAGATTTCACCGGCTTGGTGTGGGTATTTTCATATGACAATGGTAAAGGCGATGAACAAAACAGCCTGAAAAACAAAACCGTATTTCTATGGAATTCTTTATTAAATAATATAGAACAGGCACGAAAAAAACCCTGTAGCATAAGTTTTCATAAGTGAACCATGTAGGTGAACGTCAGGATTCGGTCATGAGAGTCACCGTTGTAATGACAGAGCCAGCGGCATCGAGAGCTAGGTTAGTCGTCTTGCCAATGGGCGAGACTGTGCCCGTATGTCTATGGGCGAGACTGTGCCATTGAGCGGTCAACGTGACAGGAATGGGAAAGAAGGCTGTGCTGATCACAGAACCCATGGTGCAAAGACAAGACCGGCTGTTACTCGAGCAGGAGTCAGACGTAATCAAGAATAAATTTGCTGAGATGTGATTAGGTTTTGTGGCTATTCCTTTACAGGTACTTTTAAAGCTCTTATTATTGAAATTCCTACAGGAAAAAAATATGTAATTAGAGATCTGAAACTCCTGAGTTTCATTTTCCCAATGAAATCATTATTCTTGTAACTAAGGTTTTGACAGAAAAAGGTTTCTCAGGGTACAACTATCACATTATAGCACAGACTGTAAAGCTAAGTAACCCTATTTTTCAAAGCAGAAAGAAGGGTATCTGGCTTAAAAAATATCTGAATTTGAAGGTTTATTTTTATAAGATATTATAATTTGTGCACATACAAAATTAATTTGATTTTCTATTTAACGACTACTTTAAAAAGTTTGATGAAGTCAGCATTGCCACAGAAAAATCTGGAATGTATATTTGGCTAAAGGTGGATCCACTTTCAAGCGGTTAAAGAAAAAAAAAAAGCCCGCCCTAGTTTTTCACAAAAATCGACCCCTGTTAACATCTCTCGTATGTGGTGGGTGGCTGTGCTCAGGCCTTAGCTCTGCCATTCGCTAGCAACCTTGGACAAATCACTTAGCTTCTCAAAAGTTTCACCTCTTCATATGTAAAATAAAAGTGTTGGACTACCTGGCCCATCATCTCCTTAAAATTCTGTGACTCTGTAGGCTTTTGAAAAGATCACCCTTCCCTCACCAGTTCCCAGCCCGGGTGCAGATGTTTAACTACCAGAAACCACAGGCCCTGACAGGTTTTAAATCAAGTTCTTGTGCCAGGGAGAGTTCCTACAGCCATCCTCTGATGGCTAGCACTTTAATTTCTAACACAGATCAATTTAGCCTCACTGAATTTCAAACCTTGGCCTGCTCTCACCTGTACTTTTCATATGACCCACAACCAACTTATATCACAGCTACCTGTTCTCCAGCATGCTTGCTCATCTCCTAGGCTGAACTACTGTCTGGGATGCTTGCTTTAATACTTCATGCTGCCTTTTTACGTAGCACTCGGTTTATTAAATCTTGGGTCTTTACAGAAACATTTCAGAAAAGGCTATCTTACCTCTTGTTAACTACTCCAAAATAAATCTTGTAGTTGGGTGATTTATTTTGTGGAAATACCCTGGAAACAAAGTTGATGCTCAGGAAACTGGTCTGCCAGGAATATAAAGATTTTTTTTTCTTTATTAAAGAAATACCTACACACAGATTCACATCTAAAAATCAACAGTAAATGTGAAATAGAAGTTATCACCACTTACCTTCATAAACAATACTTTCCCTCATTTCCCTTACATACACCATAAAGGGATGAAAAGAATCATTTTTCTTAAGTACTTGGTATGCTTACATTTAATAAAAAGCCTATCTATAAAATGCACTAGCAACCAGTCTATCCCTCCTCATTGGCCAACTCTGGGGCTGTCATTTATCCCCTAATGTTCTCAGGGGTTTGAGGGCAACCTGTATCCACACCAAAACCGTCCATACCCAAGATCCACTAGTTAGTTGCAAATGTAATCAATAGAGATTGAGGAATTACAGAATCATTTCCAAATTTACCTTGACAGGATCCAAAGGCAATATCATTAGAAAAGGAACAAAAGCATGTTTAAAAGGGAGGAAAGCATTCTGTCAATGAAGATCAAAAGGTTTGTGCAACGTGCACTCCATTGCATAAGGGGTTTTAAATGTCCGCATGTTTGAAAACCCAGTTACAGCTGCTTGGAGGTCTTCCCAGACAGAATGCCCATCACCAGTGGCAAAAGACCTGTCTCCTTCCGACATTATCCTACGCAAAATAGTTCACAGGAGACTTAATGGTTGTGATAATGCAATGCAGAACTAATCTTCCACACAGGGCTTGGTGATGTCAGCCTACCATATGTTCTCTTTAATACTGTTCCATAATGAGCATGAGGTAGCTAAAAATCATCAATAACCACTTAAGGAGCAGGTTCCCGTGGGTCCTTAATTGCTGGACCATGTGGTTCTGTCCTTGGAACTAGATAAAAGGAAGATGTTCCTTAGCTCTAAGAACTTAAGTGAGATCTTGCAAGACATCTGACAAAGTTGAAGATGAGATGTAGATAGAAAAGATACATGATGTTTTAGAATTAGATTTTACAGCTGTACACCATAGAACATTGGTTAATGAGTCAATGAAAAGTTGGTGGCAAGTTTCTAACTAAAGTGAGGCCTCAGGGCGCCTGGGTGGCTCAGTCGTTTAGCATCTGCCTTGGGCTCAGGTCATGATCTCTGGGACTGAGCCCCGCATCAGGCTCCCTGCTCAGCGGGAAGCCTGCTTCTCCCTCTCCCACTCCCCCTGCTTGTGTTCCCTCTCTCGTTTCTCTCTCTGTCAAATAAATAAATCTTTGAAAAAAAATAAAGTGAGCCCTTGTGGCTCTGTCCTCTGATGTGATGAGCTTCAAGTGACACATGTCATATATCTAAGAGTGAAAGGAAATGTACCATATAATCCGGCACATTAAAAAATCCAACATTGTGGAAAGCTGAATGGCATTTAAGAAAACGTAATTAAACAGATTTAAACATGAAACCAGGGTTTGGGTTTAAATAATCAAAACACCAAAGCAGAACTTGAAGAGGGTCCAGTTATACAGCAGCTTCTCTGAAAAATACCTAGAGTCTTCCTTTGATTGCAAGCTCAATATGATCTAATTGGGTAAGGCGGTTGATCAAACAAAAAGCTGTTGAAAACATTCATGCAAAAGAGAATTATAATATCTAGGAAAGAGGTAGCAGACATTCCACTGTACTCTCTACTAGTCAAGCTATCCCTGTGATTGAATTTTCTTATGGAAACTATATTTCACCCCAGAATCTAGAGGTATATTCTTCCACAATACAAAGCAAAATTAAACCTTGTTTCTCTTGGCACACAGCAAATGTTTTCATTAATCCATCATTTCATCTCTATTTAGTTTGGCTTTTCCATGATTCCTATATTAAATGTGTTCTTCTTTAGTGGATTTTTCCTTCTGTTCTTAACTATTTCCTCCAGCAGGTATCAAAAAACAACTAAAGAGACATTTAAAATATACATGTTATTTTGTTGCCCACTTCAGATTCTCTCTATCAAAAATGAGAGAGTCTCAGTTGGTTAAATGTCCAGTGGCTCGGTCAGTTAAAAGGGGAAAGATTTATGCGATCTGAAGAGAAACCAGAGTATTGGCTCGGTCAGTTAAATGTCCAACTCTTGATTTCATCTCAGGTCATGATCTCAGGGTCATGGGATGGAGCCCAGCACTGGGCCCTACATAGTAGGGCTCCTTGCTCAGTAGGGAGTCTGCTTAAGGTTGTCTCTCTTCCTCTGCCTCTGCCCTTCCCCCCCAGCTCACACACTAATAAATAATCTTTTTTAAAAAAATGAGAGTCTAATCTAAGAAGGAAGGTATTATATTCAGCCAGTCACTTACCCATTGTGCTTTTGCTTATTGAACTGAAAGTCATCACTTTGTTTGCAGAACCTCTTAGCTTCCTTTTGAGGGCGGAAGTATGCTAATGAACATTACTGACAATCTACTGAATGTACCGCATTATAAAACAATGGTTGAGAGAATGAGCTTGAAAAAAAAAAAAAAAAAATCTGGGTTTGATTCCTGGCTCTGCAACAGGCAGCTTAGCCTTGGCATGTTCCTTAAATTCTCAAATCTCTAACTAGTTTAAGGATTAAATTATATAGCATATGTAAAGTGCTTAGCACAATGCCTCCTACCTGGTAAAGAAAAATGCAGTTTAGCTATTATGTTGTTATTGATGTTCTTATTGGTGTCATTATTATTACTATTACTTATTCCCTTATACATTCTACGAGACTAAGTTTTAGATCTGGGATCTAGCAATCATTTCTGCTATTTTACTTCTCCATGTTTTTTACTAGTCTCACCTAATCCACAGTCTCTCTAACTGGAGAGAAGTAAGTAAACAACTATTCATGGGCAATTTTACTGGGCAGCTAGAAGCGTGACAAGCAATGTTTAAAAAGAAGCAAAATGAGCAATACAGCTTATATTCAGATATCCTAAGTTAGGGAATCAGAAGGTAATTATTCATTCATTCACACACAGGAAAAAGATTTATGGTAATACAGAGATGAAAAATGATCAATGTCAAAGAGAAACATCAATAAAATGCTGGGGGGAGTTCAGCAGATGGAGGAAGAATTGTGTTGACTCAGGAAGGTTAAAACTATAATGGACTGAGAGTGCAATTTAGTTTCTAAAATTGTCCTGGGGTTACTTTCATGCTGAATCTCCCTCCCACCTGCTGCACCCTCAGCCTCCACTCCAGTCCTGACGTGTCTATGGGATTAACTTTTAAACATTTATTCCAAAAAATATCAAGTGGTTTTAAAAGGTAATCATATGAGACACAGTCATGAAAACTGTAAGCACAGGGCTGGAATTAAGTGAGGCATCAGCCTGTTAGAGCTTCTCCAGGGGAGACCAACAAGTAGGGAAATGGATCTGCAAACCACATCATGTGCGACAGGGCTAGATGAAACAGAAACATTAATCCTGGAAAAGAGAAGGCTTGGGAAGCCATGACTGTTATTTTTGTATAGGCAAAGTGCTCTTGTGTGAAAGAGGGCTTGGGTATCCTATGTAAATCTGGAAATGTAAATGAGAACCACGGGAAAGAGTGCCAGAAAAATAGATTTTATGTTAATGTAAGGAACTAATTTATAATGGTTTGCAGTGTCCAACCATGGCTTCCTCCTGAGGAAGTGGACTTCTTTCTACTGATGGAGGTCACCCAGAGGGGAGCTGGGAAGGGAGGAATGAGTTAGATAATGTGCATGGTCCCTTCACACTCTGCTTAGGAAATGTCTAAGACAGTGAAACGTTTTCCTTTTAGAGAAAACCTAATTAATTGTGCAAACTGTTTTCAAAACTTGATTGTGGTGTAACTCTCCTATTTGCATATCTGTAAGCTAATGAGAAACAGAAATTTATTGAAGGCTTGACCTTCCTTGGAGAGTTTAGTTGGAATGCCAATAAAATAAAGCCTCTGAATCCTCCCCACAAATTGACATGAATAGGACCAAGGAAAAAAATTAAAATTTCAACTTCTGAACCATACAGTAGGGTGTCTGACATTACAGGAATGCAATAGATAGGCCATTTCCCCACCAGTCTTAGTTTTCATGGTCTCCCGCCAGGGACGGAGATTCATTCCAAAATGGTGAGCAGTGATGTCTGGGACTATGCCCTCCTATCTGCCTCAGTTCACTCCCCACCTTGGGGGAAAGGATAACAAACACAAGGTTTTATTTTGCTTTGAAGGATCTTTCACAGAGAGGAAATTCAGTAGTTATAGCTTAGAAAGAATCTCCAAAGCAAGTCAACAAAGAGGTAGACCTAGGTGCTCCTCAAAGGCATCGACCGCTACAGGACTCATTTGCATCCCTCAGCTCTCCACCATTTACTTCTCAGGGCCTGCTAGACCTCTGGTTTTAACAGAAAAACTCTCAGTTGGTGAGATGAGGTTACTAAGATGAGAGTAACTTCCCAAAGTCTTTGTCTTCACAGGTGAAAATTTGCCACAGGTAATCTAGTGATAACTGGATGTGTCTCATCTGGATCCTTTCAATCTTTACTTGGAGTCCATTAGAACAGATATATTCAAAATAACATCTAGGGGCTGGCGGACGAGAAAAGACTTGGAATGGGAGAATGGGAACTACTCTGTGAATTAGAAAACTTGAGTTCGTGTCCCCACATCTATAATCTTGGCTAAGTCTGAGACTGAGGTTTCTCATCTGCCCTACACGCTAAGGATAATAACTCCCACAGGATACCGGTGAGTGCTTCAAAGAAATGATATCTGTAAAAGCACTTTGTAAAGTTTGAAATGTCCCTAAATGTTAGGCTATGGCAATCTTTTCTATGCCTAATAATCATGATTTGACTCTTTAAATCTCAATAATTTAGCAATGATTTGAAGTAATACTTTATATTTTCTCAATTTTGTGTAAGAATATCAAAACTACCTGCACAGGTAGTATGATCCATTAACAAGATTATTAAAGGGCCACTTGGAGTTTTAGATCTCTTTATTAGTACAAAATATGTTCTTTTTATGTTGTAACTTAGCTTTCTTAGGTCTACAAAAAGTAGTCCTTGATATTTATCTGTTTTGATAAGTTTCTGTGAAAGTTCTACATAAATAGCAATTATAATATTATGGTCTCATGAACACTGTTTGGCTCTGCAATGTTTAAGCAAAATAAAAGCCATAACCACAAAGGAACTTGCTCAGAAATCTACTGGTGGAATAAGTCAGTGATACACATTATATACATATTTTGTATATTTTGGTCTAGGTCCAAAATATATATATTTTGGAAAGTATTTTAATCCCTAAAAAAAAATATACACCACAGATCAAATGTTTACCTAGAATAAGCAGACACAGTTTTGGAAAGTATTTTAACCCCTTCAAAAGAAAAGGTAAACCAGAGATCAAATGTTTATCTTGAATAAGCAGATGACAGATGAGAAAAATAAAAGCTTTTCTGAATTCTCAGCTTGTAGACGGACATTATGAAGATAGCAGTGAACTGAAGAGTTAAAAATCTTTTCCCTTTAAAGAGTAATTAAGGTTTCCACCAATTGCAAGGGCAGTGGTTGAAACAGCAGGATCCATCCTCAGTCACAAGGTTGGCTAGCCGGGTCATAAAGATCATTCTAGACCATGTAATGCTTTAAAAATATCAATGCCACTCCTACCACACATATGCCCCTGGTGCCCCTCTGGGCATTAGAGTCAAAAGCTCTTTTGTATATTACAGGGTAATTGGTGGGGAGGGGCAAACTGAGCATTGCCCCAAACAGCAGAACTCACTCAACTGACACAACTTTCCTTCCAAACTGTAGATTTTTTAAAGTAGCATAAGAAAGTCCACGGATTTTTGTTTCCTTTGAACAAACACTATGACCACTCTATTTTTTTTTTTAAAGATTTTATTCATTTTTTGACAGAGACACAGTGAGAGAGGGAACACAAGCAAGGGGAGTGGGAGAGGGAGAAGCAGGCTTCCCGCAGAGCAGGGAGCCCGATGCAGGGCTCAATCCCAGGACTCTGGGACCATGACCTGAGCCGAAGGCAGACGTTTAATGACTGAGCCACCCAGGTGCCCCGACCACTCTGTATTTTTTATAAAACAGGAAATTGCAATAAAAACAGACATGTCTTGTCAAAAGGCCCTACCAGTAGTTTTAGCTATAAAGCCACTTCAAGAATCATCAGCTGAGTTATGCAAAGACCCTTTAATATACACAGATACAAAAGAAAGCAAACATTTCCACAAACATTATTAAATGATGGCATATTAGGAGTCATTAACAATCAGCAGGCAGGGGCACTGGGTTCTGCCAGTCTAATGTTCCAAACAATCAAAAAGGATATCCACGAGGCAATTAATTTCCTGCACATTGATTATTCTAATCTCCACACTAATAAGGAGGGTTACATGAAATAAAATTAAAGAGCGCAGTGAGAAACTGAAGACTGAGCCCACTTGTAAGGGGTAGGGGGCGGGAGTGGGGGTTATAACCTCGGGAGATAAACTACCTCTCGCAGGTTACCGGGGGGAGACAGAAGTTACTCTAGCACCCTAACACATATCACGAAAGCTTAGCACTGCTTGGAAATCATCTTTTCGTCAACTACCCCCCTCCCACATGCGCAGAATACATGCATGTTGCACAAGCTGAGGAATTAGGACCCAGACAGATTGTCCAAGCCAACCAGCTAGTGACGACAAGAAGAGACGAGGGACTCCAGATTAGTCCAATGTACTTTCTACTCTGCAGGGGCTTACTTGGCTGCTTAATGCTCCTGGAATTAGAGCAAATGTCATTGCTATTAATTCAACAAGTGACACAAAGCAAACTGCAAAACCATCCCTTTGGTCTCGGTTTACAGAACTACTTACTAAAAAAATGTTAGTCAACAAATGTACTGACTCCGTTGTAAAAATTTGAACCACAATTCTAACCCTTCCTTCCTTAATACCATCCTTAATCTGTCAGACACTTATTAAATGTCCACTAAATCTGTCAGGCGATGTGTTCATTTCTGTAGGGACATAATGCGAAATCAGACCCAGATCCTGTTATTAAAGAGCTCAAAAGATTTTTAAAAAAGCGCACGCACGCACACACACACACACACACACACATACACACACATACACAGTGATGCGGTGATGTGCTGGTAAGTGTTTAACAACAGTTAAGAAGGGAGAAAAGTGGGTGATGGGCACTAAGGAGGGCACGTGTCAGGATGGGCAATGGGTGTTATATGCAACTAATGAATCACTGAATACTGCAACAAAGACTTATGATGTACTATATGTTGGCTAACTGAACATAATGAAAAACTAAAAATAAATGTAAAAATAAATAAAAAGAAGGGAGAAAAGGGTGAAGGAGCTCTGATTTACAGCATTTGCTAATTCCCATGCTGTTAGAGGACTCCTACCATGGCTGATTTCAGTCTACCAACCTGCCATCACTGAATGCAGACTTAGGGAGAGGTGCACAAGCCAATCGAAGCTGACTCCAGGGTACCACTACTAGATTTACATTGATTTTCATATTTGTATAAATTTACACACACACACACACATACATATATAAAATAACTAACCAAATATTTTACAGTTATTATCTTAAAGTAATTGGATTATGATTGATTTTATTTCTTCTTTACACATTTTTTAGCATCCAACCTTTTTTATAGGGCATTTTTTAAATTTTTAACTTTTTGCCATTTTAATGGAGCAATAATTGACATATGCCACTGTGTATGTTTAAGGTATACAGTATAATGACTTTACTTACATAAATAATGACCACAATTACTTTAGTTAACATCCATCAACTCACATAGATACAAAAAATAAAGTAAACGAAAAAGAATAAAAAGACTATTTTTTAGATCAGTACTAGCACCAATATCCTCATCCTAGACCATTTTTGCTAGGCAGTCCTGGCATTACTAGAACGATCTAAGGAGCAGAGAAACCAAAACATTTTAAAGGCACATCAAATTAGCTTTAGAGCCACATGTCCAGGTAGAACTGAGAAAGGTAACACAGAGCGTCTAACTTAGAGCATTGAAAGGAAAGGCTTCACTCAGCCCTGCGCTCTCCTGAGCTGCACCCTCACTGCCGTAAGACTCTCTATAAAACCTGTAAGATACTTCCCCAGAGCATGCTCCCACCACACATTCTCAATCAATTCAGGTATTCATTCATCCATGTCTGTACATGGATGGAAGAAGGAGACGGAAGTGAGAACACAAGGGGGAAGATGATCTCTAAATAAAGCACAGGGATCCCGGCAAGAATCTTCTTGCCTCTGCCAACCCCCCTAGACAGCATTCAGTGAGATGCCACCTGTTTAGTTTTGTGGTTAATCATCAACGGCGTCTGCAGCTGCAATCCACGGTTCCTCCTTCAGCTTTCTTAATACGCAGACGGATTTTGCTTTGGAACCAAACAGCTTTGCCTCATCCCAGAAACCCTTCTCTTTCTCCTTTTTCACTTGTGACTATATAAACCATTAAGCCTACAATCTTAAACACCACTGATATTTATAACTATTTTTAATATAAAGAGCTGAAAGTTTCACGGAGGGAAAATAAAACGCCTTATTGCTGCATAATGTTTGAACATTTGCAAAGCACTTCCATGTGTCTTATTATACATCATTGTCACAATCATCCTCCGAAGTGCCTCTGGATGTGAGGGGAAAGAAGCTCAGAGAGTTTACAAGATTCCCTCAAGTGCCCAAAGCCACAGCAGGTGAGCCCTCTGCCTTCAACACATGGGCTTCGGGTTCCATACTCCAATCCAGTAGGGAATCGCCCTGTCTAGACTTGATTTCAAATCCTGACACCACCATTTTCCTTCCGCGTGGCCTTCAGCAGAATCCTCGCCTTCTCTGGGCCTCATTAACTCATCGTGGAGAATGGGGGAACATTACCCACTTCATGGGGCTGTTATGAAACTCCAACAAAACCAAATTCGGCATATGGCAGGTTCACAAGACATTCACCTTCCCTCTTCAAACCTGCTCTAGCCCCCTGTTCCTTTCCTCTGCCTCCTTTCCTTGTCCCACCCTTATTACAAATGCATTCATTTTGTTTCTCGCCCTGACTCGGCAGGCCTCCCCAGTTCGACAGTGAGGGGCTCAACGGTCCTTTGATGGGTGGTGTATTTTATGCACAGAGCATTTCTGGAACAAGAATGAGCCCACACACAATTGGTAAATCGGGGAAATTTGTCAGTCCAACATAGAAGCCCCACCGGCTGATGCACAATTCTTCTCAGCACACTGGATTTTATGCTATCATGATACAGCAGCCGGACCCGAAGCATCCGCGTGTGCAAACATGCGTGTGCACACACACACACATACACACGGGTGCAGCAAGCCATGAAAGATTGCAGCATTGCCCACGTGGCCTGCCCTTCCTCCTGGCTCAACCTGGCTACACACGAGGTTTCAAAAGGGTTTACTGCACATTTCTCTCAGATATTTGTACAAGACAAACAAGCAAAGACTAGAGAAGGACCCAGACCATTTTGTGCAAAGCCTCTCACTGCTCCCCTACCTGCAAAATCTGATGCTAATGTTCCTCTGTCCTTGTTTTCAGAATTTGGCAGACCCAATGCTTCCTTCTATATTCCTCCATCGAGCTACCTTCTCCTTTACCTTTTAAAGGTAAAGTCTTATAATACTGTGTGCTTCCTTTATTTATAGGGAGGTTAGCAGGCTAGTAGAGTTGTGCTATTACTTTTATTAAGATTGCTATTGTTCTGGTTAAATTTTAATTGTAACAGTAAATGTTTTGAGTGGTTAAAATGTTTAGAGTGATCTATTCCAATTCTATTTCCCTTAACATGGCAGTTATTTATAATGTGTGTTTTTGCAGAATGTGGGTTTTTTTTAAAGGACTGTATTGTGCTACAGCAGAAATGCCCATATTTTGCTTTGTTGAGTGGATATTTTTGATATACTGAGGCACCCTGGATTGGTGGAATAAATGGTTACAGATAAAGTATTCTCATTGCACTTACTTAACTCTTTGCTAAAATTCAACTCAGCACCTCATTTCTATGGTTAAGATTGAACAATTTCTACCAAAGATGCTACCAAGGTGGGCAGTTCATACTGGTTTTCACAAATATGCTCAACAAAATGCTTCCAAACATTAAAACAAGGTTAACGGGTCGGTTCAAATAAATCTACGCAGTACTGGCTTATCTCTACAACTTTAAGCAGCTTTTGTTTTATTATATAAAATTATTCCATTTTTAATTAGCCAAACTTCCAAGCAAGCAAAGACACTGCAAGAAGAGCACCTTCCGTGTAGGATCTGCTGCATGAACTTTACCAAGTTCTAGGGTAAAGAAATAAGTTCAAATATTTTTTAAAGTTTTTCCCCTTACCCTTGCCATATTTAATTTGCAGTAAAATAAATAATATGGTTTTAATTTACATTTTTTTTGACATGGGCAAATAACCTTCCCAGGCCTCAGTTTCCTTATAGGAAAACAGGAATTTTTATTTTTTTTTATTTTTTTTAAAGATTTTATTTATTATTTATTTGACAGAGAGAGAGACAGCGAGAGAGGGAACACAAACAGGGGGAGTGGGAGAGGGAGAAGCAGGCTTCCCGCCAAGCAGGGAGCCCGATGCGGGGCTCGATCCCAGGACCCTGGGATCATGACCTGAGCCGAAGGCAGATGCTTAACGACTGAGCCACCCAGGCGCCCCAGAAAACAGGAATTTTTAAAAACTGAATAACTGCACCGTCAATATTATGAGGGTGTGTGTGTGTGTGCATGTGTGTGTAGGAAATTACTTGTGAATCTGTTGATCCTCCAATCTTGACACTGTAAAGTGCTCTGATAAAAAACATATCATCGTTATCACTGACTCTTTATCCTCTGACACTTCTAGTAAATTACCTTGCACCTAATAATTGTTCAATAAGCATTTGCTAAATTAAAGTGAACCATATGCATAATTAATCTAAGTCCAAATTTCTCAATTACATTGTTTAAAAGAAAGTAGATTTATTCCTAGACAGCAAATAGATTTTAAAATAAAACAAGAGGGGCACCTGGGTGGCTCAGTTGGTTAAGCGACTGCCTTCGGCTCAGGTCATGATCCTGGAGTCCCGGGATCGAGTCCCGCATCGGGCTCCCTGCTCGGCAGGGAGTCTGCTTCTCCCTCTGACCCTCCTCCCTCTCATGCTCTCTGTCTCTCATTCTCTCTGTCTCAAATAAATAAATAAAATCTTTAAAAAAAAAATAAAATAAAACAAGAAACTTATATTTCAAGTAAAACTTGAGCCCCGTTACCATCTTACAGATGCAAAATAAAAGGCACTGGATATAGTTGCTGAATTGGTTAGAATTTGGGTTTGTTACAAGTGACAGATAAGTGCAAAATCTTAAAGATAAGAAAGGCAATGAAAAAACTTTGTACAATAAAATAATGATAGATGCATGTCATGACATATTTCTCCAAACCCACAGAATGTGCAACACCAAGAATGAATCCTACAGTAAACTGTGGACTCTGGGTGATTATGATGTGTCAATGCAGGCTCATCCTCAGTAAAAAAAATGTACCACTCTGGTGAATCATGTCGATAATGGGGGACTCTATGTAGGGGCAGGGGGTAACTAGGAAATCTCTATACCTTCCTCTCCATTTTGTTGTAAACCTAAGACTGCTTTAAAAAAATAAAATCTTAAAAACAACAGAAGAAGAAGATACATGTTAGTTTTCCTCTAACATAAAAGTATACGTAAGCAAGTCAGGTCAGTGTGCTGACTCTACAGTGATCAGGGACCCAGGTTCACTCCCTTTTGTTGTTCTGCCATCCACTGCTGTCACCTTCCATTTCATGGCCAGGATGACTGGATGCCAGCCAGCAAGAATGAGAAAAGGAAAAAAGAAAGGTATATCCTTCTTTTTAAAGGGCATGTCTCAGATACTATGTACATCTCTTCTGTTTACATTTCACTGGCCAGAAGGCATCACATGGCCATGGCTAGCAGGCCTCTCGGGAGCCTAGAAAATGGGACCATCACTCCAGTGGCCATGTGCCTACACGTAAACGCAGAGTGCTATTACTGCAGAAATGTCAAGAACAGAGGGGTTTACCACAGTTTTATAAAGTGACAATGAGCTTTGAGTCAAACAAATCAATATGGTACAGATAAATTAATTCACTTCAAATAAGTTTTCAGAGTAAGAATATCACTTGAGTTTTAAGGCCGTATGTAATACAATGCTAGTTAGCGGGGAGAGTCAGCACCCACCTCCTACAGATAAACTGCTTTGGATTCAAGTCATTAAAACGCCCAGCCCAAACGACCTGTAATGAGACTTCATTAAAATTAAAAGAAAGTTTCTAAAAATAAATAAATAACTGCAGAAGGCCAAGATTTAAGATGGAAGGAGAGATCCATCTGAAATTATCTTTTCTAGTTATAATCATGAATACATCTGTCTTCTTACCTTCAGGAGAGAATGAATGCTCTACATTCATTATTGTTATCCAAACAACGCATTCGGAATAAAAGTGTGGGGAGACTATATAAAAGCCAAAGAAAGACAATGAATATTATAATTTTGACAGGGTCTGGGATATTCTTTAAAGCATTTACAAGATTCTCTAAGAGATGTGAGACTTCCTGTCCTATCGCAACAACGCTAAATGCGATTATTTCAAACTCAAAACAAAGAAAACATTTATTTTGTTTTATTTTTTTTTATTTGATAGAGAGAGAAACAGCGAGAGCAGGAACACAAGCAGGGGGAATGGGAGAGGGAGAAGCAGGCTTCTTGCCGAGCAGGGAGCCCGATGTGGGACTCGATCCCAGGACCCTGGGATCATGACCTGAGCCGAAGGCAGACGCTTAACGACTGAGCCACCCAGGCGCCCGAAAACATTTATTTTTAAATGTGTTATTATTTATTTCTTTTTTATTCATCAAGCTTCATCACTACCATCACCTAAAAGGGTCAATCATGGAGGTTTCACTCTTAGCTAAAAACCTGGAAGCTAAGAATAGAAAGAACTTTAAAGATCTCCCCATTATTAAAAAGCTAAATTCCAAACACAAATAACAGAATTTTGGTTAGACAGAAATCTAAATGGTCATATAGTTCATAGGCCAAAACCATTCCTGAGGACAATCTATCTGTATTTGAAAGCTCATGGATTCTCCAAAGAAGATATAAAAATGTCCAATAAGTACATGAAAAGATGCTCAGTCATTAGGGAAATGCAAATCAAAATCACAATGAGATACTACTTCATAACCATTAGGATGACTATTATCAAAAATAACAAGTGTTGCTGAGGATATGGAGAACTTAGAACCTCTGTGTACTGGAAAATGTAAAATGGTACAGCCACTAAGGAAATTAGTACGATGGCTCTTCAAAAAAATTAAAAATACAATTACCGTATGCTCCAGCAATTCTAATTCTGGGGTTGAAAGCAGGGACTCAAGTAGATATTTGTACACCCATGTTCATTGCAGCATTATTCACAATAGCCAAAGGTAGAAGTAACTCAACTGCCCATTGACAGACGATGGATAAACAAAATGTGATATATATCCGTACAATGGAGTATTATTCAGCCTTAAAAAGAAAGAAAATTCTGACACATAACTGAACTTGGATGAACCTTGAGGACATTATACTAGTGAAATAAGCCAGTCACAGAAGGACAAATATGCTATGATTCCATTTATATGAGGTCCCAAGAGCAGTCACATCCATAAAGTGGCAAGGTGGTTGCCAGGGCTGGGAGAGAAGAATAGGAAATTGGTGTTTAATGGGTACAAGTTTCAGTTTTGCAAGATGAAAAGAGCTCTGGAGATGGAGGGTGGTGATGGTTATACAACAATGTAAACATACTTAATGCCTCTGAACTGCACACTTAAAAATGGTTAAAATGGTAAATTTTGTTATATATATTTTACCACAATAAAAAAAAAAGAATGATAGACCCATTTGAGCAAATATTTAAAAAACAAAAAACTCACAGAGTAGGATGTGCCATCATACTGAGGACTCAAGATGAATAAAAGAATAATTATCATTTCATTTACCTTTAACTTCCTTAAA
Source organism: Neomonachus schauinslandi (assembly GCF_002201575.2). Taxonomy (NCBI): domain Eukaryota; kingdom Metazoa; phylum Chordata; class Mammalia; order Carnivora; family Phocidae; genus Neomonachus; species Neomonachus schauinslandi. The sequence continues at coordinate 60,309,810 of NC_058408.1, forward strand.
AGTACCCTATACACATATGAAGGAATTTAGGTCTTAAAAGACAGGTTTTCTGAGATTTGCCTCAAAACAATCACCTGGGGGATAGCATCCGTGAGGAAGTATAAATGAAACAAGATTTACTCATGGTTAATGACTTTTGTATGGGATGGGCACAAGCACGTCCTTTCTATTATCTTTTCCACTGCTGTATTTGTTTGAATTGTACCATAACTGAACAATTTAGGTAATTTTTACTGTACTTTTACCATATGAAACAGTTTTTAACAAAGTTATCAAGAGCCAACGAAGAGCAGCAAATTCCAAAACATGTGTAAGAAAGAAAATTTTCAAAGGGAAGTGCTCTCCAGATATTACCACTTCCATTTATAGGGAAACCCAGTTCCTTTTCTTTGGACTTTTGTAAAGAATAGTTAAAATATATTGAATGTTTCCTACTCATCCAGGCTTTACATGCACTATTGATGTACTCCTCATAATAACCTATTACCATCTCCATTTTACAGATGAGGAACCTGAGACTCAAAGAAGCAAAGTAATCTGATTCAAGCTCACAAGTATTACGTCAGTTTTTAATCCAGGAGTCTGACTGCAAAGCCTCAAGCTTAACAAGCACCTTCCTCTAATTACAAGAGTCTCTTTCCCCTTTCTTGCTGGCCAGGGACAGCCTCATCAATCCCGAGTTGCCAGAATGGGGGGTACCTGATTGAGAACCTATGGAAGGAGACATTTAGTTTTCTAAGGGATAAAACCACACCTTTGTCTCAGTTGTCTCAGTAAAGCCCTGAAGATTTTCAACATTAGCTTAGCTCCATTCAGTTCATTTACTGAGTACTCGCTAAGTGTCAAGAGGCTGTATGAACCTAGGCACTGTGCTGGGCACTCAGAACTGCAACTAGAAGACACAGATCAACATAAAAGTTATTTTAGGAACCAGATGACCTAAAAATAAATAAATTTCCATATCACCCAGTTCTTCCCCTTCTATGTCATTAATCACCCTACGATAGTTGCTTGACATCTGTCTTGACACCGTGAAATAAGCTGAGTGAGGGCTCAGACGCTGTCTGCCTTGTCTACAACTCCGTCCCCGGGGCCTACCACGGGGCTGAGAAATCGCCGGGGCTCAATGCACACATAGTGAGAGGAACTGAATTCTGAGAGTCATGACGTGAAGCAATGCAGTGAAGAGGCGAGAGTAGGATCTTTGGACCAAGCATTCATTCATTTGCTCATTCACTCATTTGTGCATTTATACAATCAATATTTGGGACAACTGCTATGTGCCATTTTTGTGGGTGCTGGGAACGCAGCAGTGAAAGACAGATGTTCCAACCTTCATGAAGCACACCAGCTCTGCCACTAGTCCCTGGGCATCCCTGGGCAGTCTCAGCTGGCTTATTAGAAAAACAGGATACTAATAACCAACATGCAACATTATTTTAAGGAAGATGGGTCATATTTGTAAAGAAGCAGACATAGGGTAAGCACTCAATAAACGGAAATGATTCTAATTAACAACAAATCAAAAGTCAAAACAAAATACTAAGTATAAGACAGAGCAAGGGACATACGGCATTAAATACCAGAGGAAATGCACCTAGAAAAGTTCAGTGACTGAAATGTCGGTAAAATGTGTTCTTTCTAGGTGGTACTGAATTTTCTCCAAAATGTTTGGGATATGTCATCTTAAATAGGGGTGAAAAATCTCCCTAGATTTCTGTACAAGAGAAAAAGTAGCTAATGAATCAGTTTGCCTGACATTCAAAAGCTTTGTGTGGCCAAAGAAGGTCACGTAGATTTATATTGTTTTTGACATTTTCCAGCAATGACCGAACAGGGGAAATCACGTCAATTGAGATTCTAAATGACCTACAGCCATGGGGACACTTGGCAAGCTGGGGAAGACTTATCAGGAAGCCTTCTGCAAAGTTTACTCTTTCAAGGAGTCTCGGTAATTTCCACAACTCCCAAAAAGAGTCCACAGTATTATCTGTCCATCACTCTCAGTCAGGCATTTTCACTTGTATTTCATTTCACCTTCTCAAAGATTCTGTGAAGTAGTCTCTGTCAATTCTATGACAGAAGTGAAACTCAGAGAAGGTAAGAAATATGCCCCGGCTGGTACAGCTAGTGAGGGGCGGCACAGGAATCCACATCCAGCCCTTCAGAGTAAGAGACCCTGCCCCCTCTTGCTGCCACCTCCCCACAGGCTTAGCTTCCTTTCAACTTTCTGAGACACAGGAAAGAGAAGTGAGCTTAAAAAGAAGAAAAAAAGGATTCCTTTTACCCAAATTTTAAATTCTCCGCAAGGATTCCGACCACTTTAAGCCCCTTTTACCTGGAAGCTTCTGTTTTTTTCTCGTTCTTGTTAGGAATTAGAATAGCTCGGGTGCATTTCTGAGATGCCACAAGATGGAGATCAGCTGAAATGCCTCTGACATCAGCAAATCACCCAGGCACCTGTGAGTGCCCTTCCTGGCTGGCATCTGCAGGCTCTGGACCCACAACCACTATCCTCTCAGCTTAGGAGGGTCACCCTCTCCAGACACTGAAAGTTTTCACAGGATGAGAAAATAAATAAATAAACTAAGTAGGCAGCTGATGCCACTTATCCCAATATCTCCCATCTCCTTATCAGGCCACTGTCTGCCTTCAAAACTTCACTTCTATTTTATTCTCTTAAAAAATCATTTGTTGAGCCCAATTTTGTTGCAAGCACCGTGTGCCAAGTGTCAGAGTAGGTATAGCATATTCTTTTATCTCTTCTCTTGGGTTTGATGCTGTTTTCCGAAAGGTCTTTACTCCTTAACACTGTCAAATACAGCAATCATTAGCCACAGGGGGCTATTTAAGTTTAAATTACTTAAAATTAAGCGTAATTTAAAATTCAGGTCCGGGATAGGCACATTTCAAGGGTTCCATTGCCCCCTGTGGCTGGTGGCTACTGTATTAGACAGTCCATGTAAGATATTTCCACCATGGTAGGAAGTTCCATTGGACAGTCCTGCCACAGAGCATCACATGCTGTGTGTTCATCCGCCTAGAATTTCCAGCCAGGATCCAATGAAGAACAGAGCTACTCCCAAAATGGGGCAGACCAAGCTCCCTACCTTATCATTCCTGGGGCACCAAAAGCTAGAGTACAGTGGAAGAGAAAAGGAATCTAGTAATCCATCTACAACTACAAACACAAGGACTTACTGCATTTATTTTAAAAGAGAGAGAGAGAGAGAGAACGTGAAGAACAGAAGTTCAGAACCCACGTGTCCCGCTTTATCTGGACTTGGTCACTTTAGAACTGCCTCTTTCCCATCTCAGGGTACGTGGAGTCAGCTCACAGGTTTGTGAAACCCAAAAACGGAGAGCTTCTTGGCGTCCCAGCAGCTGTACCCAGCGGCTCTATGGCCGTCACCATGCCACAAAATGAATATACTGAGTTACACACAGAAGTGCTATGGCTATCCTTCAGATCACCATGAGAAAAAGAGAAAGAAGATCAAGAGGCTCATGAATATTCAAAGAAAGCAAAAAAGATGACTGGTCAGAAAGCTAAGCTCTACCATAAACAGCGCCATGCTGAGAATATACAAATGAAACTATCAAGATGCATGAAAAGAAGGGCACATGGGGGGCTCAGTCAGTTGGGTGACTGCCTTCTGCTCAGGTCATGATCCTAGGACCCTGAGCCGAAGGGTCAGCCCAGAGTCAGGCTCCCTGCTCAGCGGGGAGCTGCCTCTCCCTCTCCCGCTCCCCCTTGTGCTCTCGTGCTCTCTCCGAAAAATAGATAAATAAAATCCAAAAAAAAAAAAAAAAGATGCATGAAAAGAGAAACACCAAACAAAAGAATGATGGCAAGCCTCCACAAGGAGCAGCACCTGCATATCTAGTGGACAGGGAGGGCCCGTCCCAAGCTAAAGTACTTTCCAATATGATTAAACAAAAATGAAAAGAGAAAGCAGGAAAGTGGGAGTTCCTTTGCCCAAAGTTTCTGCCCAGGGAGAAACAGAAGTATTAAAAGTTATTCAAACAGGAAAGAGAAAGAAGAAAGCATTGAAGAGGATGGTTACTAAAGTCTGCTTTTTTGGAGATGGCTTTACTCAGAAACCACCTAAATATGAAAAATTCATTAGGCCAATGGGATTATGTGTCAAAAAGGCCCATGTAACACATCCTGAACTGAAAGCCACCTTTTGCCTGCCAGTGCTGGGTGTAAAAGAGAATCCCTCATCCCCACTATATGCAACTTTGGGTGTTATTACTAAAGGTACTGTCCTTGAGGTGAACATGAGTGAGTTGAGCCTTGTGTCCTAATGAGGCAAGGTTATTTGGGGAAAAGATGCCCAGGTTACCAACAATACTAAAAATGATGGATGCCGGAATGCAGTCTTGCTGGTTTGATAGCAGTTTGAGACAAGGAACTCCTTACAATTACTGCAGACTACACACCAATCAGGAAACCACCATTACTGTGGTGGTTCTGAATATCACCAAACAGCCTTACATACTTGCAGTCATCAAGAGAACTATTTATCCTATTGTAAAAAAACATTAAAATAGGGGCGCCTGGGTGGTTTAGTCGGTTAAGTATTGGACTCTTGGTTTCGATTCAGGTCATGATCTCGGGGTCCTGCCCACGGCATGCTCCACACTCAGTACCGTGATCAGCGCGCAGTGTGCTTGAGATTCTTTCCCTCTGCCCCTTACCCCACTCACTGGCATGTGCTCTCTCTCTATAAAATAAATGAAAAAAATCTTAAAAATTAAAATAGCCCAGTTTTACAAAAAAAAAGTTTTAAATTAAATAAAAGAGAAAACCATCAAAAGACAAAGACCTGAATTCAAGCTGTGTGACTGCAAATTGTGTTACTTCTCTAACCCTCAATTTCATCATCTGCAAAACGAAAAAGTGGACAAATCCTAAGTTCCCTTTCACTTCTGAAATTCCTGGATTCAAAGGCTTTATTTAGTTTACATAATATCCAAGGAACTGTACAGACTTCAGAGATATATAACAGTTCAAAGAGCTTATTAAAAAGTGGAAACTAGCCAAAAAAAAAAAAAAAAAAAAAGAGGAGCTAGCTACACAGGACTAAATAATATTAGAAAGGACATTGTAAGTGTCATGAAAATGGTACTACCAAAGCATTCTACAGAATCTGCCTCCCTAGCTATCAGGAAGACATGAAAATATTCACCTTTTTCCCTTTATCAAAAAATTTAACAACATAGTGGTTCCCACGGCACATACAAGGTGTTTAATAATTTTAATTAAATAAATAGGAGTAATAATTTTGATTATTGTTGTTATAACATTGATTGATGATCTAATATATGTTAGGCTCTCTACAAGACACTTCCTTAGGTAACTCATTTTGTCATCAAATAGCTCTACGAAGGAAACATTTTTGGTTTTCATTATTTTATAGATAAGGGAACTGAAGCAAAAGGAGTTAGCTGCTAACCCACAACCGTACAAACAATGGCAGAGCCAAGATTTAAAACCAAGACCACACATCTGTAGTGCACACGCTACTTCCACTTCGGCACACTGGCTCCTTCAGAAAACATTTACTTGCTAATCCCCAGGAAGGACAAAGATGAGATGGCTCCTAGACGTACTCTTAAGAACCCAGCTAATGTCACAAAGCTGACATTTTCCTCCATATTTTTTCAGAAGGCAGAAGAGCAACTTATCTCTCTGGACGGGTTCTTCAGCCAAAATATTCCAGCCTAGACCAGGTGGCTATTTTAATGGAACTGGAACCAAGTTCATGATATTAGAGTTCCAATGTCCTGAGACCTTTGTTAATTGAATTAGACACTAGACAAAGGGAACTGAAAAGAGGGTATGTTAAATCTTCATATTGCCTTGGGCAAATGGCAGAGAGAAGTGGGCCTTTTTTTCCCTAAGGAACCGGGTACCCACTTTATCATTCACAATTATTTTATAATTAGATTGGTGTTTTGTAAGACAGAAGTCCCTGTCACTCTGACCTTCCAATGCCTCCTTTTCACTGTTATGAGAGGGAGAGTGGGGGCCAAGTATCTGTGTTGCTTATTTCCCACAATTCTGTTTTTCAAGGAGACTTAACATTTATTATGTCACCAAACTACCCAAATCCAAAATATTTCCATATTCTCTGCAGTGAACACATTCCATCACCCACACCACCTAAAAATACCCTGCTTTCCATCACTCAGTAGAACCACGAAGGCTATTAGGAGGCAATAAAATCCCTAGATAGCTTCTCTTTCCTACATTTGCACTCTCTTCTGATCAATTAGATTTGGGGTGGTTGGAGGTGGGAAATAAAGGAAATAAAATTCAGGCCACAAATCCTTGTCTTAATCCCACAAATAGTACTGGCAAGCAACAACGAACGGGTGAGGGAGAAGCTCAACTGTGCAAGGCTTTCCTGCTCTGAACTCAAGTTAATTATTATCCAAAATCCATCATTGAATTATTACTCATAAAATGTCTGCTGCTCAGCAAAACTAACACAGATGACGGTCCTATTCTATCTCAGGGCACATGTTGGTATTTATGTCACTGAGGGGAAAATAGGTCCGCATTTGATTCAGACAAAGTTCATCTTTATAGGAGACACTCTCCCTTAGTCCAGAAAGGTGCTTTCAAATAATCTAATTTATAGAAGACACTCCATTTTGGGATTTTTCAGCAATGTCAAGACATGTCTCCTGGTCCCTGCCTCCCATCGAAGTCCCTAACTGAGAAATCTGAGGGCTTAAAGGCCCAGGCCTTTTGTGATGATCTATTTGCAAACATCCCTCTCTTTTCTCATGGGCCTTTTTCTTATCAGTGATAAATATTCTTCACCAGCACCCTAAACCCAGAAAGACCAAGATAAGTAAGGTTCAAAAATGTCAATGGTTATTTTTTATAATGGAGTTCAAGGGGTGGGGGAGGATATTGACACCCTCAAGACTGACCAGATTGGACAATCCTAAAGAGACAGAGGCACTGACCTAATGGAGAAAATGTCAGCTAACTCCCTCCCCGACCCCCCAAGAGACCAGGAACATCAGTGGCTTGATTCCTTCCAAAGAAGGAGCAAGTCCCTCCCCTTTCTTATGGGTACAAGTACTCTCGTGGAGCAGATGCACTTCACAAATAGTTTTCAAAGGCAAGGTCGAGGTCAAACCAATCAGAATGGGTGACTTCCTACTGGGGTGACAGCTCCCACCACACCTTTCTGCAGGAAAGGCCAATGGGCCCCTCTTGCTCTTCAAGAACAGAGCAGTGGGTCCTTAAAGACTAACGTTTTGCCACACCACATACACAGCAACATATTGGACCCCATGGTACATATGCGACCAAGTTTGAAAGGATCCCTCCATGAGCATATGCATAACAGGCACCCAAACCAGACTGGAATCTGCTCTCTTCCCCAAAAGGCATCATTTTCTCTTTTACAATGAAACAGAGCATCATCTCAGGGAAAACATACCTTCACGCTTAGGTCTGTTTTGAAAGAAGAAATTAAAAGGAAAAAGCAACTGGAAGGAGTGTGAGTACATGGGAGATGAAGAGAGGAGAGGAACACGGGACAAAGGAGAGGGCAGGCAGGGATGGGGAGGGGAGGGGAGGGCACAGGTGTGGCGGACACGCAGGTTTGCTCCCACCAAAAACACATTCATCCCACTAAGGTAGCGAACAAGGAAAACATTTTGATTTTCTTTTCCAGCAGTCGAAGCATAAATGGTTGCTGCAGTAATACCAGAAATTATTGGTCATTTTGAGCATTCTTGCTAGTGAGAACTCAGCATTCCAGCCAATGTGAAATACTGGCCCCAAGGTGTCCTAGATATTTTGTTTTTCAAATGCAGGAATGTCAGCTGCTGGACAAAAAGTGATGTATACTGTCTAGTAGGCAGCATGCTGGCCAGACACCAAACTTGGAATGTGTCTCCTGGTCCCCTGGGTTCCAGCTCAGCCACCCTCTGTAGCCAGTGCTACGCCCAGAACAAGGATTCTGCCCAGGAAAGAGCAAGAATGCGAACGGTATTTAAACAAAACTGAGTTCTAAGGCGTCACCTCTACAAATTTTTCAAGAAGCTAGCCCAAAGCCAAGGCAAGTTGGAGCTCAGTGGGTCTCTTCTTAAGGAAGTTGATTACTTCTAATTCCCTTCTAGTTAAGGCCTGTCTGAAGGGAGCCTCGAAAGCCCCCCCAAATTAAATGTGGCCAAGCCTCATATTTTATGAGCTTTTAAAAAAGGTCTTCTCAAATACATAAAATGGCATAACCACTCTAACTTTAATCACATGCTTATGAAAGAAAACAGCATTATGAGTTGACAAATTGGTAAGGCATATATTTTGTCCATATGGATTTTTAAAGTGTACCTATGACATCAGATGAAGCCTACAGAGGCCCTTCATTTTTAAAATTCATCTAGTGAGGTATAATTAACTTGCAATGTTATGTTAGTTTCAGGTTACAACATACTGATACAATAATTCCATACGTTACTCAGTGCTCACCACACTAAGTGTCATCACCATTTATCACCATACAACATTATTACAATATTATTGACCAAATTCCCTATGTTGTGCTTTCCATCTTCGTGACTTTTTTATTTTATAATTGGAATTTTGTATCTCTTAATCCCCTTTATGTATTCCACCCATCTTTCCACCTGGGATCCCCCACATTAAACCAAATAGCAACTCACAAACATCCCAGCCTGACTTGCAGGTCCCAACCTTGACCATGAGGCAGCATCACCATTGTCCCCAGCCTGCACCATGGTGGCACTCACTCGGCCTAGAGCATCATTGTCCTACACACTGTGCACTTTCCCATAACACCACTACAGAATTCTCCATGGAAGGGACCCTTGGAATTTTCCTATCATTTGGAGGAACTCCTATAATCCATATGAGGATAATCATAATAGGAGAGAGAGCTGCCAACATGAGAAAGGCATGCGTCCCAGCTCCTTTCTGTGTGTGCCGCTTTGCTAACCATTCACTGTCTCCCCTCTCTCACAGGAAGGGTTACTACCTGTTATTCATTCACAGGAATGTTGCTACATGTCATTCATAGCCTGCCCAGACAAAATGGAAACAGCACATATATATCTTCCATGTGTGTAAATCACCAGAATCCTTACACTAAATAAGAGGTGACCTGTGGGGGAGGGGAAACGGTGAGAACACTATGAATGTTTCTAGCCTAGAACCTGCTTCCAAGAACGGTGTTGCAACAGTGAAGCAGAAGGAGAAAACTGGTGTGCATTGATAAAACAGCAGTTTATCCACTCTCTGCACTGCTACTGAGCAATGTTCTGTGGTCCCAAAGTTTTCTAAACTTGTGATTGACTTCATAATTGATAAGCATTTGTAACATAGTGCTTCTTCCTTTAAGCAGGTAGAGCAGATGAAATGTCCTAGTAACATATAGTAGTCCTACGCCCCTCTCCAAACACTTTGGTGTTCTTCACATTAAAATTTGGCCTCTTTGGAAAATACATTAAATGTAAAGCCCATAGAACACAGAAAACACAAGAAACTGGTAAAATGGTCACATGAAACCGTGATGTTGGACCCTATGACTCCAGACAGACATGGGCCACTTTGATGTGCCTTTCATTATATAAATTATCTGCTATTTAAACATTATTCTTTATATCACAAACACAAAATATATGTGCTCAAAGAATAAAAGAATAGGTAGGCAATCCATAGTTATGCATTATGAGTACAAATTACTGAACTGAGTTATTTTTTCTAATAACGAGTTTTCAGAGAAATATTTTCTAAAAATAAATTGTGTCATTAATATGAAACAAAGAGCTAATAAAAGGAGGGCAAAATAAGTAGCACAAGCAGTTCCAAGCTTAACCAACAAAATAATGTTTAAAAGAATGAGGCATCATACCTCCTCCCTGAAGCCATAGTCTGTTAACTTACAAGTAGCACTAGCAACAACTTGGTGTCATACAACAATTTACAGCATAAATTCAAAATGAGTAATAAGAATTCGGGTACACTCTATAATCTAATAACTATTTCTAAAGCTCCTAGCCTCATTTTTTTCATTTATTCTCATAATAATTGACTAAATGAGAAACACTGATTCATGTCATACTAAGTTTATTTCTAATCAAGATAAGCATTAGGTGTCTGATCAACATAGCCCTCGTCTTCTATAAGGCACCAGAAAAAGAATATAGTGTTTGAACAAAAGTAGCTAACTACTGTAGTTTTACATCCAAAAGTCCAACTCTCCACATGCAATGTACAGAATTTACAATTGCCACCTCTTGCATACTATAATATTAAAAGAATACCAAGCAATGAAAACATTATAACTTATTTAAAAACACATAACTGCCCTCCAAATAGCCTTCTCAGAACAAACTCTATACAGAATGGGTGGCAAATATCCAGTTTTTTCAACTGATGTAGAAATACAATAGTAATAATTTAGGCTCAAGTGGATTATGTTCTTAATTTATCCAGTTGGGATGCTTTAAGTCTAAAATAGGCAACTAATCTCCAATTTTTATTTCCTATCATACTGTGTTGTCCCAGACACATAAAACAGTACTGTCTGTAAGGGTAGAGAAAAAAAACGCTAACATTGTGTCAGGATGCCCATGAACCTTCACATTAAAGCAATAACAATATTCCCTCAAACACATATTCACCACCACCTCTTAATGATTTTGGCCCACATAGCAGGAGAGTTTCGATTTAGTACAGGTCAAGGTAGCATACAGCTTTTCAGCTGTATTCATGAAAGAACACAGAGAAACTATCCCAGACTCCTCAGTGGGCTCATGCTAATTAGACCTTTAACAATTTTCTTGATTCCAAGGTATGATTTCCTTTTTGTCACTGCTAACATTAACTAAAGAAATCTTGCCCAATAAGCACTACAGATAATATGCTAAAGAAAAATAACCCCAACATAAAATGCAATAGAAATGATTGGTACAGAAGTTAAATAAAGAATATTGCTTCCTTAATTTTAGTACTATTGTTGGTTGTGACCAGAATGAAGTTACCTAAGCAACCACTCTAAAGCACACACAATATTCAAATGCATTTGTATTATGGTAGCTCGGTGTCTAGAAGTTTGTTGCCGATAGCATTGGTATAAAATGTATAAAACCGTCAGATCAGTTCGTGGGGGGGGAAAAAAACTGAATATAAAGGTTTATTTAATCGTCATATGGCACTAAAATACCCATAAACAAAATCATAAAAATAACCCAAAGTAAAAATTTAGGCTAAGACCAAAAAAAAAAAAAAAAAAGAATTGTTTAGTCACAAGAGTCACAAGTACAATCTTTAATAAACCAACCATAGATTCACAGGCACATTCACTTTTGTCACGGAACTGCAAAGCGTATAACATGTTATACATTTACATAATCCTTACAACACAAATGCTTAGGGGGAGTATATGAAAAAGCTTCTAAAAACTATTACAGATGTTATAAAATCACATGTATAACAAAATATGTGGGATGCCCAAACTTGCTGATATTGCTGATTGCAGATTAATCTATGTGAAATCAGCAGGGAAAGGAGTGGGCAGAGCATGGCTGGCCTCATTTACTTCATTGTGCGTCTACACAGTGAGAACACCAGATTATCTTCAGGTACAGTGTGCAGCATTTGGCAATTTGGGAAATCCACGAGGCCACAAAACTGATATACACTCTCCCCTGGGGGAGGAAACAAAATCAAGGAAGCCAAAACTTTCCCTTTCTCCAAGAAACTGAAGAAATTCTTACCTTTCTGTACACCAGCATGTTGGGTGACTCGTCTGCCACCCCGTTGCTAGTCTGCCCGTAATTATTCCCCTGGGCCATGTCACCCCACACTTGGTCCGCTCTCAGATACTGGAATTACCGGTCTGCGCGCTGCAAAGGGTTAGGGAGACTTCAGTCAGGTGCGAATGGCGGTGCTCAAGGCGGGGGGCGGGGGGGGGGTGTGTGTGACTTGAATCCTCTTCATAATCCACAGCACCCACCCCACATGGCACGTACTTACATGTCGGGGCTGGCTGGAGGAAGCGGCACAGAAATCGATTTAAAAAAAAAAAAAACTGAATTTACACCTACAGTACCCTCAGGGAGTTGTAAGAAATGACAATCTTTTAGTTAGAATATTCATTTGGCTATGGTTTTAACTGACTTGATCTTGTGGATACTCATTGTAAAAAGTATTTGATGCTCCCCTAAAAAACCCACGGTCACCATTTCTGCGCTCCAGAGTTGTCTTGTCTCCCAATACTTGCATCTCGACTCGATGATGTTTTCCCAAAAGGGCGGAAAGGCAGCACCCTGTGGCAGCACACTCGCTCCCAGGTATCTGGTTACTTTCCCCACAGGCAGCGCCTCAGACAGGCCCATTCCGGCGGCATTCTCCCTTCACTCCCCCGGGTCTCCCACACGGAGCCGGAGGAGCTTCGCCCACTTCCACCTGCCCGCACTGCCCGCCACTGGGTCCCCCCTCCGCTCCACTCCACTTCGGAAGTCAGGACGGAACCCTGCCCAGTCTTCGCCAGAAGGCACCAGAATCCGTCCCGGCCACAGGAGCTGGTGGGAGTCGACCCTTCGGGCAACCACCTGGGTCGCCGTGGGTAGCAGCCTGGCTGCAGGAACCTGACAGCAACCAGCCCAAGAGGAGCAAACCAGCGAGCCCCAGCTCCCGCCGCCGGACTCTCCCGGCGGTTCAAAAGGAAGCAGTTTCAGCACCGCGGACCTGGGCGAGCGCGGCGCCCGCAGCCCGGCCGGGGCGCGGGGCGCGAGGCGCGGGGCTCCACGGGCGGCCGCGCGGCGGGGCGCCGAGCGA